>NW_017671607.1:235307-246253 GCF_001879085.1 Nicotiana attenuata
TTTTGGTTAGAAAATCTAGAACTTGTGTAAATATCTAGATTAATCTTTGCTCAGTATAATACTGTAAATAGTATACTCCTGTGACATGTGTTTATATGACTCAGTGATCTCTAACAAAATTTTCTCTACTTTGGTAAATTGAGGCATGATCAAGAGGATTCTTAGTGAAGAACCTGGTTGATCAGTATTGGTTCATCTGAATAGCGAGGTATGTTTTCTACACTCTGCATAATTATAAATATTAATAGTTAATTCATGAGCAGAGTCCTACCTATGTTCAAAAATGTCAGAAAAACCTATACTTTTAAGTTTGAACCAGTTCCGTCTCTATTAGAATCCTCACCGCATAAAATGCCTAGAAGAAGCTTAACCGCTCATTCAACCTGAAATTTTAGGTTGATTGGACTTCTAGTTGACTACAAAAAGCTGTCGTTAGTCATTAATTAACCCCCTCTCTTTAAAAACCATCATCCCCATCACTACCACTCTCATAATTCTCTAAAACCGTCGAATTTCTTCTGCTATCTACTCTTCTCTCTTCCAAAACACAATTCAAAATTTTCACTTCCAAATTAACGAAGATGACCAACCCCCAAGATAACCCAGGAACTCCTCCACAACCTACCCCTTCTGATTCCTCCACACCTCCTCAACCCAGCACAACCCCCCAGCCTAAAAGAAGGCGAGTGGAGATGTTTGCTCGCAAAAATGTGGCTACAGGTGCGATTTCAAAGAAACTGAACGCAAAATTGAAGGCCAGACAAGCCCAAGATTCTGAAAACTCAGATGATTCCTTCAAATCTGTGAGTGAGGGGGAAGGAAGTGGGTCTTCTAATTCTGAGAAGGTTCAAAATCCCCCTTCTGAGGTACGTTCTGTTCTGGTTGAAAATTTGGATAATAGGTTTGTTCTGGTTAGGTCTGTTATGAATGTGGAAACGCCTGAGTCAAGAAGGAGAGGAGGTAAAAATAAAAGTGAAAAAGAAAAGGAGAGTGAGAGTGTGAGTAATGATGTGGGGGGAAGAGGGACAGAAGTGGTTGATTCTTCACCCACTTCTGAAATGGTTGAACCAGCTATCTATGGGGCTGAGGATGAAATTATGGTAGAAAGTAGCAAGAAAACAGGGGGAAGTGGCTCAGGGGAGGCTGCTGAAGGGCTGGTTAATCTAAGTTCACATGCAGATGAACCTGGTTCATCTATTGAGGAGACCCTAGCAGACCTTCTGAAGAAAGTGGATGCAAGTTATAACCCCAAGAAAAGGAGAATCCCAACACCAAAAGCTCCCAGCACTGCAAAAACTACCAAGAAAAGAAAAGCTGCTTCTCCAACAACTGCTGAGATTCCCCTACCAAAAGGAAGGGCCACAAGGAGTATGTTGAAGCAGAGTGAGAATGAGTTACAAAAAGCTATGGCGAAAAGCAAGAAGAAGAAAATGGACAAAGGGAAAGCTAAGGTTGCAGAGCCTGCTGAGGCTGTTGATGTGGATGAGATGGAACATGCCCATTAGGAAGAACATACAACTGTGGAGGTACAGACCCCTAAGCCCAAGAAGACCAAGACTTCTTCCAAGAAGTCTTCATCTGTATCTAAGACTGCTGAACCTTCATTGGCTAAAAGGACAAGGTCTACTGTGAAAGCCAAGCAAGTTAGAATTACTGAGGAAGAAGATTGAAGTGGTGAAGAAGAGGGTGAATCTGACCATGAACAAGATAAGATGGCCAAGTTTGGCAAACGAAAAATCTTCAAGGGTAGACTTTTGAAGGATTTAGAGGAACCAGGGATGGTTCGACTGGTTGATGCTCTAGTTGTTCAGGGCTGGAAGGACATGGTCCTTCAGTTGGATGGTAGGCTGGCAAGAAATGAGGTTATTGAGTTCATGGCCAATGCAGAGGTCAAGGATGGCAGAGTTACCAGTCAAGTGAAAGGGGTTCAAGTGACGTTTGATGCAAAAGAGCTGGGTGAAATTCTAGACATTCCTTCTGAAGGGTATGATGACTACACGAGGCAAAGATGGCCAAGTCTGGACTCCCTTCCTACATCCCTTGCCATTACTAGGAAATTCTGTGATGTCACAGAAGTGAATGAGGCCAAGGTTGTGCATAAGAGTGAAATGAAGCCATGCCACAAAGTCTTGTTTGAATTTGTCAACAAATGTTTGCTGCCTAGGGAGGAAAGAAGACACATTGCTAACTACATGGATTTGGTTTTGATGGAGTGTCTTGAGAGTGGAAGGCAGATCAACTGGCCTGCATTTATGATCAAGCTGCTTGATAGGGTTATCAATGGCTCCAAGGCCCATGACACTCCTTATGGTTTTGTTCTCACCAGTGTCCTTGCACGCTGTAAGGTGCCACTGAAGAAGTAGGAGATGGCTACAAGCAAAGACCATTTTAGAAAAAACACTTTGATTGCTTGTGACTATGAGGTCAATGCCATTCCCAATGAACCTGGTTCATCTAAAAAGACACCTATCAATAGCAAGGTCAAAGCTCTATTGCAGGAGAGTGGGGCAGAGGATGCTGAGATAGCTAGGCTGAAGACTCATTTGGTAGAGGTTGAATTTGAGAGAGATGCTCTCAAGACTGATCTCGCAAAGGAAAAGGAGAAGAATGATGGCATTCTTCAAGATATGCTGCACCTTCTCCAAGCCAAAACCCAACCCTCCAGTTCTTCCAAGCCTTAATTTCCTTAGACTTCATTCCTGTTTAGTTGTCTAGACCTCTCAGTGACCCAGATTAGGGATTTTTCTTGTTTTGCTCATGTTCTGCCTGTTTTGGTTTCTTTTTGTGGATTGTGGCAGAATCATATTCTCTATCAATGAAGTTTGTTATTTTTGCTCTTGTTGACTATTTATCTTTCCTTGATAGTTTGAATATGTTTGGTTGATTACTGATCTTTAATCCATGATTGCACTTGCAGTTGCCCCAGCGGCCATGAGTAATTTTTAAAATTCTGGGAATCACACTTTGTTTATGCAACTTCTCGATGATGCCAAAAGGGGGAAGAGATATTGTGCTTTATATTCTGAATAAGTGATGTTTATAACCTAATGAACCCGGTCCTTGATGATAAGTGAAAAGTTTCTAACTTTGCATTAATGTGAAAAGCACAGAGTTTGTCATCATCAAAAAGGGGGAATTTGTTAGCCCAAGTAAAGGAGAGTTTTGAAGATTGACAAAGGAACTCAGATATGGACCAGGTCCATCCTAGTGAAGCACAGATATGGTCAACTCAAGCATGTGAGATGCACGTGAAGGAGATAAACCTAACTTACCAGAAATGATATCTCTTGATCCTGATCGAAAAGGTTGCATATTGGATAAGGAGAAAGACTCCTTACTCAAAGAGAACACGGCTTAAGAGAAGGATAGAGTTAGAGGTTGAGATCAACTAGAACTCTTCCACCAAGGAAGAGTACCATCAGAATTCTAGCTAATCTCTATTTACTAACTCCATAAATATCAGTGTTGTTCTCTTTTACAGGTAACACACATAAGCAGAAGTTAAACTTAAATTGAGAGCAAAATAACAAGGCAATTTTGCAAGCAATTTGTGTGTGATTCAAGCGTGCAAACCTGAAGCTACTTGAACCAGATAGAAGAACCAGTTCCAAGTGTCTGTCTTTTATTCTAGTTCAATTGTAGTAGGTGTTTTCATATTGTACCTTTCAGCTTTATCTAGAAGCAATTGTATTAGGTACTTAGAGTTTTCAAGTTAGAGTTAACTTAAAGTTGTCGCAACAGTTGAGGCTGTGAGCTACAACGGGATTAGAGTTAATCTTAGGTTTACAAAAGAGTTTTTGTAAATACAGTTTTTGGCTCGGTGATTTGAGTGGAGAGTTTGGGAAAATCCTGCTGGAAAGTAGGTCGTGATTTTTTCACCTTTTGAGCCAGGTGTTTTCCACGTTAAATCTTTGTGTTGTTTAATTTCTGTACTTATTATTCCGCAACAGTAGTAGTTGGAACACCTAGAAGAACCAGGTTCTTCCATAAACAACTTAAGTGAAAAATTGGACACCACACAAATCACCCCCTCTTGTGTGGTATATATTGAAGTATAAAACATCAAAACCCATGGGTCTCATATACTAGTATTTGCGTTACTATAAGCATTAAATAGTTTTTGATGAGAATTATAATAGTATGCTATAATTTGTTAAATTACACTTAATATTGTTACAATATATAAATGAAATATCCTTAAACCTATCACATTACGTTTTCTTGTTTGAGGGAGAAATACTTTAAGTGGTACATATGTGACAACCCAATAATTGACACTTATACAACCGAATAATTTTTTTTAACAATCCAATACAGACAATGGAATAAGTAAGTAAATAACTAACAGAGATTTAGAAAATATTAGACAATGTACCTAGTTGAATGAATTAACTGATGACTTTGTTGGCATACAACTAACAGAAAATAAGTACATACATGGTAGCGCAAAATGACAAAATTAATTTTTTAAAAATTCGTATGGGGATAATTAGATTCTGATTTTACAATCTCAAATCATCCACCAGCATTAATCATGGGGTATTTTCTAATTTTGGTAATAGTCCAAGCTGATTTAATAATATTGGAACATAGTTGGTTTGATGACTATGATCTTTAATTAATTAGAGTTTATTTCCTTCTATTTCTTGTGGGCCGAGAATATTATTATTGCATGTTATTCTTCTAGATTGTGAAGAATTTGAGAGCGTTAGGCTGGATTTTGTTTGTTACTAAAAGCTGGATTTGATTCATCACATTATGCATTATTTGGTTGGCTAGCTAGCTAGCTAGTGTAGAAAAAAAGGGGCATTTATTAATACTTTAATTAATGCCACAGCAATATATATTGAGCTTTCAAGACTAGAATAATAAAATTATGCTACATTCTGGAGTATATGGTGCAAGGAATTATAACTTTTCGGAAGTAATAGTTTTAAAGAAGATTGTGTTATTCTTGTACGTCGATAACTAATATACTATATATTTAGGAACTTAATATAAGAAATTAAAAATATGTGGCATAAAATGCTTGAATCTTGGTTTTAAATGGGAAAGTAAGGGTATGATGATTTTTTTTTTTTGGGTTTCTCACCTAGCGTTCGGCATCCGTTTTGGGGCCTAACGAATTGAATTCACATCGAAAAATTTCACTTTAGAGGTAAAGCTTGCCCCACCAAAGACGACACCATACCCGTATGATGAAGTTAATTATTAGTTGTACTTTCTTGAAGGAGCTACTAACTTATTATTAGTAAAACTAAATTGATGTACATAATCTGTAGCTAGTACATAATTGGATCATGGTATAAAGAACTATAAGCCCACCCTGAGTTATTTTTTAAGTCCCAAATTTTCTTACCAATCTTCTTCCAAAAGATTATTGAATAGTAGCTACTTGGGCATCCACTCCATACTTAATAGGTTGATTGACAAAATTTAATACTAAGGTAACAAAAAGGACACCTGCTTAACTTAATTATTTATTTGATTTAGACAAATGATAACACTCCATATAATACTAAGGTAAATAAAGGACCCCCACGTCTTAACTTCTTTGATTTAGACATCTGAAAACCTAGTGATTAGCTAGTTAAGCTGGAGGTGGCGAGATTAAACGATCCCATTTTCTCTCTCTTCAATTCCTCACATGATCGCTCAACTTAACGAAATTATCTTGTAAAATCATTTATCTTTGTTTTGTTTCAAGAAAGTCATCCATATTTATACATTTATCTTACAAAGTAATAATGGCTGATCGAAAAATCATTTATATAGAGTTACTTTTAAAGGAAACTTCGGTCATCATTATTTCATAAGATAATTATATAGACATGAGTGATTTTATTTGAACGAAGTAAAAACAAATGACTTTATTAGGTAATTTTATTAAGTTGAGTGATCACTTGAGGAATTGATCCCCGAGTAAGTAGCAAATAGCAATAACCAATCAAATTAATAAAGCCATCTCTCTTCATTTTTTTCAATTTTTTTTTTTAAGTGGATAGATGGATTGGAGGGGGGGGGGGGGGGTCAGGATGATTCTTGGTATTTTTTTCTCTCTATGTGTAAGAGAATAATGGCATACGAATGAGTTGTCATATAATTACAGATGATTCTGCACCCAAATTAACCCAAAGAATCCCTTCCAATTTGAGGGGGGAAACACATTTTAAGAATCAGGTTCCAAAAGAATAATATGTATATGTATAGTAGCATCATTGATGTTACATAAGAGGGGAAAGTTCATACATAAATCCTTTGGTGCAGCTTAAATTTATTTATCTTTTTTTTCTTCTTTCATTTTCCTTTTCTCAAGATTCTCATGACTAGGAAATTAGGAATTGGTCATGAATAGAGGAGCAGAAAGGACAAAATTTTGGAGGGTCTTTGGTTGGGGGTGGCCATACTTTGGGCAAATCCGAAATCCAAACCGAAATCCGAATTTCTTGGATTTTTGGTCTGGATTTTCGAATTACGGATTGGATTTTGGATTTAATTTTTAAAATTTTTGGATTTCGGATTGGATATTGGATTTGTTACTTCGAATTTTTGGATATTCGAAAATCCGAAATTCTTATACTTTATATTTAGTCCATTATCCATATGTCACTAGTAATAAGTTCAATACCCTACCCATTAGATATTATCATATATATTCAATATTAATTACTAAGTTATTATGAGAATACTTTCTATTTGGACATGGTTTTACTATTTCTACTTCTTATCTGTCGTATTAACGTCTCTATTGTATTTTTTTATTTTTTTTATATAATAATTTCATTACTTTAATATTTCATTTGGATGATTTCATTACTTCAATATTAATTACTAAGTTATTATGAGAATACTTTCTATTTGGACATGGTTTTACTATTTCTACTTATTTGTATGATTGCGGTGAAATACGTAACAAATAGAGTTACGTATTTCACTAACACTCGATAAGAAAGTGATCACACAATCCATTTAAAGTTAATAAAGATAAAGCACTTCATATTTAACTAAATATTACCTCCATAAGAGAATCACAAATATTTTTAGATATTTCTTAAAGAAAATTCTATGAAAATTCTTAAAAGTATATATAAAAATTATATACTTATATATCGGTTTGGTTCGGGTTTTTTTACTCAATACCAAACCAGATCAAATCAAATTTAATCGGGTTTTTTAATCGGTATGGTTTGACTTTTCGGCTTGGTGCGGTTTGCCGGTTCGGTTTGTACACCCTTAACTAGGAGTATTCCTAGCATGTTTAGTATGATTGACATTATATATTTTGCCTGCAAGGGTTGACTGAGTTGGTTGGGTGAGTGGTTTCCCACACGAGAGACCCGAGATCGATTCCCATTACCAGCAGCCTCTTCAGTCAGAGCTCGTCTCATCGGGCTTGCCTAATGCGATATACATCTCCTGTGTGATTTGCAAGCTATTACACAGTGAGCAGGTTACCCAGTGCGCCCCCGAAAGGTAGCGGTTAAGCCCGTTCCATGAAATTTTTTGGGAGAATTACACCCTTAATCACTTGGCCCAACAACCCATCAGAAAATGGCCCACGTTTGGAGCCCTTACCCAGTGTAGCCCAGGTTGTACATAACCTGAAAATTACTTTTCATCAGTTAGCCCACCTTTTTTTTCTTCGTTCTTCTTCTTCTTCCCATGTCACGCCTTTGCACAGTGCACCCCAAATTTTTTCTACCATTGTTATTCTCCTTCAATTCTTCTTCCAAATTCAAAGATGGTAATCTCTTATGAAGTGCATTATTCTGTAATTTTGTTACTTATGGTTCAAAGATTTGATTTCAGAAAATTGAGTTTTCTGATTTGTTAGTTGTTTGGAATGGGTATTGTCCCATTTGATTGGAATTATCAACAGGAGTTCAAAACTTTAATTTTCAAGTGATTTAGAGTAGATTTATGCTGGATTTGAGTTAAATTTCAGAGGATGCCCAAGGAAGAAGAAGAACCTTTGAAGCTCCATTGATAGGATTCATTTGTATAATAATGTATAATATTGTATAAATAGTATATAAAGTGTATAAACACCCTTATTACACTATTTAATACAAGTTAGTATACTATATTTACTAGTAGTTGTTGTATTACTTCTCAATTTCTTTCTTCTTCTTCTTCCCCTTTTTCTTCTTCTCATTCTTCTTAAACACCTATATACATAGTATCAAGATTATTTTTACTACTGTGATTATACATCTTTATACACTTTTATACAACTATATACATAATGTACCTCTTTGCATAAAAGTGTATAACATTGTATAAAAGTGTATAAGCATCTATGATGAACTTTTTGTACGATTTTCACTTGCAATTCTTGTATAAAACTAGTCCAAATCTCGCATCTGATTTTGCGCTGTGATAGGTATGTATAAACTTGAGGAAAAAAGAGAATAAAAACTCACGGATATTTCACGCCTAAAGATACAAAACGAAAAAAAATAATTCGGAGAAATATTGATTATGGGAGAAGGCATGAACGAGTGTTGACTGAGTGTCTCGATCAATGGTTATACTAAAAATAGGGAACTGATTTTCGTTTTCATTTTTTTTTATGCATATGATACTATTTTTTATTAATTAAATTAAATATTTATGGCTTGAAAAATGAGGAAGAGGGCTATATATAATATATATTATATATATATATATATATTATATTTATATATAAATATATATATATATATTATATATATATATATGGGCGCGCGCTGTCGATAAGTGGGCGAAAAGTCATTTTTCTCATTTTGATGGAAATTATTTTCTGATAACTAAATGTCCTGATGAAAAATATTGTTGTGGAAGACGACTACCATCATATATACAACACACCCTAGTTTGTAACTCTAATTGCGATTGCAACCTTATAGCCACTAGATTATAACCTTATCAATAACTTCTTCCAATCTCTATGGAAAAAGCTTTTAAAAAAAAAAAGAATAAAAAAGGTTAGTATAAAGTATTCAGCTGCCGTGGCTGATCTTAGTACAAGAAATGTGGGCATATATGTACTGATAAAAAGATGGGATCAAGTATTCAAGTTATAGACGGTTTTAAGCTAAAGTTATTATTCTTTATGACATGATGCTTATTTGGTCCTTTGTACATTATCTCAAAACTCTTAATGGATATAAGCATGCATCCTTACAGATAAAGATATATATCGTTTTAGCTATTTGACAACAGTTGCTTCAAAAGAAAAAAGAATTAACCTAATTAAAAAGTCGTCCACACAACAACTTAAACAAAATAATCAATAAATATATAATATATATATAACTGTATATTATTAATATTTAATTTATATATATTTACTAAGAAAAATATATAATGAATCCGAACGATTATTTATATAAAGCTTCCTTAAAAAATCATACTTATCCTCAACTTAATTGATATCTTAAATCACCTAAACAAATAAGTCCAACTTTACTGTTCCTTAGTCCAAGAATAGACACAGAGTTAACACTTTCAAGAAAGTACAATGGATGGATCTTTTTTAAATCATCATTTATATTTAATTCCGTCAAAAAATATTTTGAAAAAATAGTTATGAGTCAAAATTTTAAGCATGCTCCTAGTAACTATTGTTAGAATTTTAAAGCACAAAAAATATTCAGGATAAGTGGCAAAAAATCTGCCCAGCATGCTTTAAAATTATATCTAACGTGAGTGTTTTTTTCCAGAAAATTAATGATGACACTAAAATATCCTATTTGTGCAAATCATCCTAACACTTTGGTCATACTAGGATTAAAATACTAACCGAATTATATCTGCCGACCTTATCTTGATCTACATATATTGGACACCTTTACCGAAAGATATATTTTTTTCTTCAAAAAAAGTAAAGAAAAGAAGGGAAAAAAGAAAAAGATTAGTTGTGGGCCTATTGGACAATTTTTTTTTGTTGGGCCAATGTATGGTAGTATACACATGTATTTGACTTTGACTTAGTCTTCCTTTAATTGTTAGATTTTCAAAGGCTGTTACCGACGTACCGCAATTTGATTTTTCCTAATAGTATTCTCTCCTCTATGTAATGATATAGGGCATTGAAGAAAAAAATATATTTTTAACGAAAGCAGGTAATAAAAAATGGATTTTTCTTCTATATTTTATGGGAAAAAGTTGACGATGGAGACAATATTTTGAAAATGAATATGAAATATACTTGCTGGAAATGATATGGTATAACTACTTATGAAGAGAATTGGTATAAAAAAGCCCTACTTTTAGATATTGGCAACCTATAACCGAACAATAAATTTTTTTTTATATTTGATTAGATTTTATAGCCAAAATTATTTTTGTGCAAAATCAAAAGAAACGTAGAGCACTCTCCCCTCTCTCCCTCTTTAAGCTCGTGTTCTCTATCTTTCTCAAATTTCACTCTACATTTTTCAATTCCCCAAATCTCTCTCTTCTTCTCAGATAATTACTCTATTAGGTTTCCTCTTAATCTTTTTCTTGGGTAATTTTCTACATCTAGAATCTTTTGTAGAATTTCTCATAGCATATCATTATTCTTTGCAACTTGAAAAATAGGTAAAGATTCAACCTCTAAGAAATCAAAATCTAAAGCTACGGTGGTCAAATCTTCATCTCTTCATATAGACGATAACTCAAATTTCGAAGATTCGGTGTTAAAGGGGTCGAATTCACCATATGCAATAGATTTTTCACATGACAATTAGGTTCCATTTCATTCAATAGTATCCCAAAAATCTCTGAAATTTTTCTAAATTATTTTTCTAGTTTTGCAATATATATATATATATATACACACACACACACACACACAAAAAAAAAAAACTAATAGTGTGTATATACATTAATTTTACTTTTCCTTCTTTATATAATATATTCTAGAATAGAAACTACTAAGTTTAAGAAGACTCACATGTGTATCGCCCTATTATCTCGTG
>NW_017671607.1:246273-256077 GCF_001879085.1 Nicotiana attenuata
ACTTAGTTTGTCATATATATATATATATATATACACACACACACACACACACAAAAAAAAAAAATAATGTGTGTATATCATAATTTTATTTTCCTTCTTTATATAATATATTTCAGAATGAAAACTCAAGTTTTAAGAAGACTCCACATGTGTATCGCCCATTATCTCGTGCATATCTCCATGTACATCAGTGATATCTCATGTATATCATGTGTATCTTTGTATATCCATGAAAATCTGTGTTATACACGATATACAATATTATATAATATATAACACAGGCGTCCATAAATAATTTATGTTATATACATGATATACAAAGTGATATGCATAGACGTCCATAAAAACCTATGTGTGATATACACTAATGTACACGATATACAACGTGATATAAACATGTCGCAGTTGAATTTTTAGGTCTGGTTTTTACTTGAAACTAGTCTAAATCACTTCTAATCTTGCTCAAATTTTATATATAGCCTCGTCTAGGCATTTTCAACCAATTTCAATCACACCCACTCATTCAATCCAACAAAAAAAAAGAGAAAAGAAAAACAAAGCTGAAGTCTATTTTTTCCTATTTTTTCTCTTAGTTTTTGCTTCTGATATTCTTTGATGTGAGATCAACCTTATCTTTTCATCCCTGATTTCTTTTTTGCGTAATTTGCAATAATTTTCACTAAACCATGAGAGACAAAGAGGAAAGATAGAAGAAGAAATATAAGGAGAGAAAGGGAGAGAGAAAAGAAAAGATACGTACTATGTAGGTTATGGGGTGGGGGTGGGGAGGGGTATATAGAGAAAATAAATAGAAAATAGTTTTTTTTTTTTTTAAAATTTGGCTATACAATGCCAAAGTTTTTGGGCTTCTTCTGCCAAACTAATTTAAGGCCCAAAAAATACCAATTATACTAGTGCATTGTTATACGTGTCAATTCCCCTATTAAGGTAAAAATGGCGTGTGGTAGCCATTAAGTAAGTTGATCTTTATTTTTTATCCACTAATTATAAAGTTCAGCAAAAATAGCCACTACTAATAGCGAAAAGACAGTTTTACCCTTTCTTCAATTCTTATATTCCTAAACCCTTGTTTTATTCATTCAGAAGAGGGAAAATTTGAGAGCGAAAATTTCAGGGCAGTTTCGCGTGGTCCTCATATGTATCGTTCTCGCATGCAAACCAGCTGCACTTAATCTTTCTCCTTCTTCATCTTCTCTGTCATCTTCTCTGCATCGAACGATCGAACTGGTAATTTTTTTTTTTTTTTGCTTTTATGCATTTTAACTTGGAATATGTGTAATCTCGATTAATGTTGTGTCAAGTGTGTGTGAAACTATAATGCATATTGTTTCCATCCCGTAAGTCAAGAGAATGGGAAACTCAGGATATATTTTATAATGCAATCCTTGTATAATTAAGAACATGTACTGTAAGTTGAAGACCAAGTTAAGGACCAAGTGTCCTTAACATTTGAACTTGGAACTTAAATTTAAGGACTGCCTGTCCATAACTTTTGAACCTATAATTCAAACTTAAGGACTGCCTGTCCTTAACTTTTGAACCTGCAAGTCAAACTTAAGGACTCCTGTCCTTAACATTTGAACTTGGAATTCAAAGTTAAGGACTGTCTGTCCTTAATTTTTGAACCTGTAATTCAAACTTAAGGACTGCCTGTCCTTAACTTTTGAACCTGCAAGTCAAACTTAAGGACTCCTGTCCTTAACTTTTGAACTTGAAACCCAAAGTTAAGGACCAAGTGTCCTTAACTTTTGAACTTGAAACTTGAAGTTAAGGACTACATGTCCTTAACTTTTTAACTAATAATTGTAAGTTAAGGACCAACTGTCCTTAAATATTGAACATGTAAGTCAAAGTTCAGGACCAAGTGTCCTAAACTTTTCAACTTGAAACTCAAACTTCAGGATCTAGTGTCCTTAACTTTTTCAAAACAATTTGCAAAATTATGACAGTATGTCCTTAATATACAGAAGAACAACAACAAAGTTAAGGACATTGTGTCCTTAACTTTTTCAATTCAATTGGCAAAATGAGGACACTATGTGCTTAATATTATGTGCTCAATTTTTATAGAATTATCACAGGACGCGATGTCCTTAACTTTATCAATCCAGAAATTCAAAAAAAAAAATCAAATTTCTACTTACTGTATAAAAATCAATAGAAATCGAAAAAAGTATAACTATGTCGAAATAAAAATCAATAGAAACACATAAATGTATAATTTACTGTAAATCTATGTCGATTTTTGGACGAGAAGGTTGAATTCTATAGTTTGAAATCGGAAGAGAATCTTCTGCAATTTCGACGATCACAGTGAAGTAGTTAGCGATGCTTCTGCTGCTGCTGATCGTTAATAAAAGCGTAGGTATTGTTAGAAAAATATAGGTAAGTAACAGAGAATTAAAGGCTTTGAGGCGTGAAAGATCACTATCTTTCAAGAGTTATTGCCTGTATATAGTTTAGGGACTACAAGCAATTCTCTATCAGGATACAACAAAGCCAGAACATACGTGCAGATTGAATACTCTACTTCTGGGATGTCTTCCGTATTTATAGAAAAGAAAAGGAGACTTTTCTGAAGAGACGCCCCTTTTCACGAATAACCACAACTCTTTTTTGTTAATTAAAATTTAAATTTAAATTCAAGTTTTAAATTACAAAAAGTTGTTCCAAATAAATACGAAAAATAAAATCTTTATTTAAAGTCCGACCCGGCCCGCGCCCAAACCCCAAGTCCAAGTCCAAGTCATTTAGATATATAATTAAATATATTATATATATAAATACACATATTCTTCTAAATATGTCAATTGTTCATTTTATTGGACTTAATGGGCCAAGCTTTATAAAGCCAATTAAATGACTTTATTCTACCGGTGTGGGACTCCTTACTCCCACATATACAAACTATTCTAACAATTATGTCTCATAATATCATGCATATCGAAAAGTATCTTATATAGATTTGAACTTTTCATTAGTGTAAGTACCTTAAAGTTCGACGAAGTTATTGGTATCCTAAGATTTGAACCACAACTCTATTTGTCAAACCGAAAGTATCACACACATAATATTATTAAGTAGAGAAACAATCCAGTATTATGCTTTAGCACTTTTATGGCCATGTGCTAATCCAAATTCATGAATATTTACAAGATCAACTCTATAAATCTTGTTAGAAGCGGCACCACCTCAATATTCATATAGGTGGAAATAGACTTTATGTCCCTGTTACTACATACATTTGCTAATTCCATTAAGAATTAATTCACCCTCGTTCTTGTAACAGTATGCACTTGGAAGTTTGTCATTATGCCCCTGTTATTAAAGACATTTAACAACTCCTAAACTCCTCTCATAACAGTAAACAGTACATAGGAATCTAGGCTCTAAATTGACGAAGAATCNTGATTGTGTATATATTTTTACACCATCAGCGGATAGAACTTTAACACTTCTTGAAGAATATGCTATATACCATATATATATATATATATATATATATATATATATATATAATGGATTTTTCACCCGAATCTCCCCTTTCTCTTCTCCCTCTCTACTAGCTAGAGTTTCATTGCTCGTACGAACAATATAATTTTTTAATAACATAAAATAAGTTAATATTTGTTTATTTTAGATTTTTTGAATTTCAGATAGTAGAAGCCTAAAACTACAATTATGTAAAAGTCTTGTCTAAGAGAAGCCAATAGATATATAAAGATTTTTTTATTATGTGCTAGAGTTCTTGTATTGTTGTTGTCGATCGTACGTTGAATGTGAAGGTGTGATAAACTGATAATTACATGACCTCAAAGATTTGAAATAATTGACATTAACATAGAAATGTTCTTGGAAGAGAAACCACATCACATGCAAAATAAAATACAAATTAATACACTCCATATATAGTCTTAATGTAACAAATCAAAAAACTCAAGTCATTAGACGAAACATTAGGTTTGGCTTCCTTTAGTTGAAAAGAAATATATAATTATGATATGTTCCTAAAAGTTGCTGCATACAAAAAATATGTTGCATGCAACTTGGAACAACTTGCTCTGAATTGTAAACATCTACGTTTGAATATGTAGAAACTACCTAAGACCTTTGTATAATAATTAATAAAAGTCAAGAAGAAGGGCCCTCTAATATATTGGATGCTAGTGTAATATCCAATGTCTAGTTGCTATATATACTATCTTGGTCTGTCAATTTTGTACTAGGCAGCCTTTGTATTGCCATAAAGGCAAAGGTGATCTGCTAAGAGATGGGATGAAAACAACGTCAGAGGTGTACCAACATTAGAAGGATTCTACATGTCTAGAAACTTCAACCACAACTTTTTTGATTGGTTTAATTTAATTTTAAAAAAAAGATTAAAATTAAAAAGGCTCTATAGTTCAAACTTGACAAACTAACCAAACTAGTAAGTACACGGCAATTTGATTTTGATGCCCGTAACGGAGGGCAGACTGATAAGGGCAAGAAAGGTGAATGATTGATCATAGGGTTCTAGGCTGGCGAGCTTTTGAAGAAGGGATTATTATACAAACAACCAGTCAGATTCAATATTTCTAGTTGATATACATTGATTATACATACTTATACATACGTTACACATCTGTCGACTAGTTTTAGTTTAAGAGATTAGGTGGACGGCTATTTGGGTTGTGCATACGACATTTTAGGCAAATATCAAAGTGAAAGAAAAGTGAAATTTTAGTATACGACAGAGTACAAGTTCACATTGTACGTGTATTTTGGGCTTTATGATAGCGTAGTGCATGGGACAAATCCGGGTGAAATTCGAAAAATAGTTTGATTTACAACTGCTAATTGAAAAATAGCCACAGTTTCAAAAGTAATCGAAAGTTAGCCACTTTTTATGTAAAGATATAATTTGAATAAAAACGCTGTTAAAAATCCGAAAATATTCGAGTATAATATGCTGGAGTTCGAATTCTTTACATATGAGCTTCCACCATAATATGCTGGAAGTTTATAATGTGTTGAAGTTCCATCATAATATGCTGGAAGTTTATATGCATGAGCTCCATAATCCCGCATATTATGCCAGAACCGTGTCCTGGAGTTCCAACATAATATGCTGAAAGTTTATATGCAGGAGTTCCGTAATCCCGCATATTATGCTGGAACTTTCCGTGTTTCAGCAAAACAATGGCTATCTTTCAATGACTTTGCAAACGCTGGTTATTTTTCAATTACCAATCCGAAAAATGGCTAGCCCGTGCTATTTTGACAACAAATCCGTGAAGGCTATTAGACCAAAACAGAAAATATATGTCATTGGCTTGGACAATGAAACGGACATTGGGAATAACTAGAATCCAATATATATATTAGTGAGCCATTCTTCCTGACTTTTGTTGAACAAAGATCTTGCAGAGTTTGCAGATTCAAACATAGATGTTAACAATTCGGAGCAAGTTGTTAGAAAACATTGGCATGAATCAACTTTTAGAACATATTTGAAATTTCTTTTCAGCTAAAGAAAACTAACTAAACCTCATGTGTCTGCTGACCTCATTTTTTTTTTTTTTTTTTTGTTCTGGACTATATTTTTAAACTGACTAAACCAGTATTTGCAAACTCTGCTATTGGAAAAAGTGAAATATTATTATTCACGGCCAAACGGGTAAAATTTTCTTTTTAAATTACTGTGTATTTCTCCAGATCGTTAATTAATAAATATAGTTTTTGAAGTCATTCCATGAGAGGTAATTAATTAGGAAATACCTATGGATTACAAATCGTCAAGTTTATAAACAGATTTGACTTCTGTATGTTATTGTTTACTTCGATTTAATTTCAAAGCTATAGATTACAAAAATTAAGTGACGCTTATTAGTAAAGTCCCCACCTAGCTTGTATATCGTATAATTGTATTAATATTATTCGATTTTCACGAGGTTTTCTCTTTCATGGATACTAATAATAGAAGAGACAAAAGAAAATATTTGAATACTCGGGAAAGGAAAATTTAAGTCTCTTCAAGGGAAAGGAAACTATAAAGATATGTTTACTTTACTTGGAAGAACTTTTCCATCCCTCAATAATTAGATCAACTTTACAATGATAATTTTTTACTATAAAATACTTAAATTTTTTTAAGAAACAATTAACACATAGCATACTCCTTTAAAACTGGGGCCCCTCGAAATCGAGGGCCTAAGGCATATGCTTTACTTGCCTAGTCCTTCATCCGGCCCTGGATGTTGGTTAAAAAATGAAGTGGATTTCATGATCTGTCATAGGCCTCCTTCCAAACTTATGTTTCAACAATTTTTGTATGTTAAATACTATTAGATCAATATAATTTTTTAACGACGAGGATTCAATTGAACCCTGTTGAGATTCTAGGCTGTACATATACGCAACATTATATTTGTACTGTATCATTTTATTAATTATTCTTTTACTGATTTTTTGTAGAATAGTTAGTGAGCTGTAAGGTGTTAAATGACAACTGTCAATTAGTCAGCTGGTTAGATTAGTTGCTACTTACAAGTTGTATAAATAGGGACGTATATTATTTTCCTAATTGAGTTGGTTATATTTTTGTCTTAGCTCCTTTCTAGAAGTTTCAGTTCAATTTCTTCTCTTTCCCCTACAATCCCTGATTCCTCCATTAGAGCTCTTGTCGAGCTTGTGTTCCATATTGATTCTTCAACATTTCACATGGTATCAAAGCTTAGGCATCAATCTTAGAGCCTTCTTCTTCAGAATTTTACTCACGTTTCTCTGCTCAGAAAGAAATTGCTCACTGTTTTTATGGGAATTAGGGTTTTTGTATAAGATTCGATCAATCAGTTGATTCGTCTCACTAATTCGCTTCTCACCGATAACAATTTCAACTTTAATGAGTCAAAACATGGCTGGATATGAGGAACTCCGACGGCAGATAAGACAACCCTAGATTCTAGTAATCTGCTATACATGCTTCCATTAGAGAGTGCCGGATCTATGTTAGTGCCAGTGGCTTTTGGCAGAATGGGCTACAAATCCTGGAGAAGAGGAGTCCTTAGAGCCCTCTCCATGAAGAACAAAGTAGGTTTTTGTAGACATGTAATTTTTGACCCTTCCCGAGATTTTACTCATTTTAGCGTTTAAATATTTAGTTTAGGTATAATATCGCTATTTTAACTAGTTTTGACTCTTTTACTTCATTTTTATCACAAAAAAAAATTACAAAAAAAAATTAATTAATATTTTGTAGTCATACTATTTTACTAGGATTTTTATTTTTACATAACCTTGAAAAATATCAAAATAGTTTCACAATATAATATTATTTACTTTAATTAAATAGGATTAGTTTTATATTTTTATTTTATTTCAGAAGGAAGAGTGAGTTTTTGGGTTAGTTTATCACATTTTAATGAGAGAGGTCCATTTTTAGTCTTTTAGCCCAATTTTTAAGCCCAACAAGACCCAACCACTTCCCATTCCTCTTATACCCTTACACCTTAACCCTAAAGATCTTCTTCTTCTACACCCTAGACCAAGAGAAGAACCCCCCAACCGTCACCCAAACAAGCCCCTCTTCTTCATGAACAGATCCAAGAATCCAGCAACCATCGACTCTCTTCTTCTTCGACAGATACGAACCAAGGACCCCTGACCGCCGTTCTTCATCTCTTCAACTCACAACCCTTCAAGCGTTCCTTCTTCTTAATAAGACACCAACCCTAATTCCACCACACCAAAAAATCTCCAGCCACTAGACTTAAGAACTTCTCAACGCCAGAGCTCCACCAGAAACCGTTGCCCTAACCCCTTAACCAACAGAGCTGCCACCTCGACCTCACTTCAAAAATCAGCCAGCCGCCGTCAACCAGCCTTCAAACGACCAACGACCGCCCTCCAGTCAGCCATACCCCCACTCTCTGAACTCCAACGCCTCCTGTTGCCGCCCTCACCACTTGAAACCCGCCAGAATTCCAAAAACCACCAGCCGCCATCAGCTCCTCCTCTCAAAAACCAACCAGCCACACGCACATAAACGAGAAAGAGTGGGGAATTGAGAGAGGAACGGACAACGGAATAGAGAAACACCCACAGTCCACTGATCACTACTCCATTTTTAGATTAATTTAACTAAAAGATCATGTAAACCACAAAGCCAATATGTCATTTTTCTCCTCAACAATCATTACCCAAGCACCTCAAATATATCTAAATCCCAGTGCTCACTTCTTCACCTAGTTCTCAAACAAGAGCCAAGCGGATTTTGTCTTCTATTGGAAACTTATGGGAGTTTGCTGAACTTTAAGTGGTCGAAGGACTATAGCCGATTTTAACTGATTTCTTAACTGGTGATTAGAGTATTCCCAACGCCAACATAGCTGCTTAGGATTCTGAGTTTGAGCCGAAGAGGTCTGTCAAGGGAGTTCGCGGTCCGAGCTCCTGCTATTGTTGCGGTTCCTGTCAGATTTTGACGCCGTTTCCTCACTCAAATTTTGGAGTCAAGATTTGTGTAGTTGCTGATTTTCATTGTTATTGAGGTTCAATATCTCCCCCCTTCTCTTTACTTTACTTGTTAATAGTGGCGATAAATACAAAATTGCTTCTGTGATTGTTTGTTTTCCTACGAGTTTCTTATGAATTTTGTGTTAGTTTTAAAATTTATAATGTGTTGGTTGATGTTGAGTTACTGAAGTAATGTCTTTTGTTTTGTTAGTAGTGTTTGGAATTTAATCTTGATTTAGGTTGTTAGGCAAAGATTAGGCTAAGAAATAAAAGGCCTTGTTTTTGATGAATCGATTTCGAAAATTGAGTTGCTGGAGCGGATTAAAAGAAGCAAACCATGGTCTGGGCTTAGTTCAATGAAAAGGAGATTAGGATTATATGTTTATTGCCTTATCTGTTTTGTTTTGACCGTTAGTAGCATGCTTAGGCCAACCACGTTCGGGTAGGCAAGCCTTAGGATTTTGTTTGGATTTTGAGGCGAGAGGTCGTTCCTTTAGTTATATTTATCCGGAGAATGCCCCAAAGTATTTGTATATATTTTATTCCGGGGAATGCCCCGTAGTATTCTGTAATTGGAGGCCGAAAGCAAACTCATAGTACTTTTATTTTTGTTTTTTTTATTTTTGTTTTTCTTTTATTAGGTGGGGACGACCTCGAGCCTCTTGTGTGTTTATTTTCACCTCAATTTGAATATTTTAAAAACCCACTAGATCAAGTACACAACCGTGACTTTCACGGAACTTGGGGAGTGCCTAACACCTTCTCCCCGAGTCAAATGAATCCCCTTACCCGAATCTCTGGTGCAGACTTAGTTTTGGAGTCCAAACTGTGTTAAAAAGAAAAAATCATTTAAAAAAATGGTGACCTGGCACAACGAAACCAATGTCAGGTGGCGACTGTGAGCACGTGATTTTTGCCCTATATGAATTACTCCCATAATTTCAAACAAAATAATTTCTTTTCATTATTTGCAATTTTGTGGATTTTCGTGGCATTTTCTGTTAATTGTTTGCATTTGTTTGTGCATGTTTATTTTATTTTAATTAATGAAAAATACAAAAATATATGTGCATTTGCATTTAGGATTTTATTTAATATTCTTAGGATTAGTTAATTAATTGAGTTGTCTTATAAAAGGAAAATCACAAAAATAGTCATTTTGCACCCTTTAATTTTACTTTTCGATTTTTCGAGTAGCTTTTCTTTAATTTATTAATGATAATTATTATTTAGAATTAATTAGCATTTCTGATAGGCTAATTTAGTCTTATAACTCAATTAACTTAATTT
>NW_017671607.1:256102-271988 GCF_001879085.1 Nicotiana attenuata
GGGAGAGATTAGTCTTAATGTAACAAAATCAAAAAACTCAAGTCATTAGACGAAACATTAGGTTTGGCTTCCTTTATTGAAAAGAAATATATAATATGATATGTCCTAAAGTTGCTGCATACAAAAAATATGTTGCTCATTGGAACAACTTGCTCTGAATTTAAAATCACGTTTGAATATAGAAACTACCTAAGACCTTGTGTATAATAATTAATAAAGTCAAGAAGAAGGGCCCTCTAATATATTGGATGCTAGTGTAATATCCAATTGTCTAGTTTATATACTATTGTGTCTGTCAATTTTGTACTAGCGCACCTTTGTATTGCACATAAAGGCAAAGGTGATCTGCTAAGAGATGGATGAAAACAACGTCAGAGGTGTACCAACATTAAAGGATTCTACATGCTAGAAACTTCAACCACAACTTTTTTGATTGGTTTAATTTAATTTTAAAAAAAGATTAAAATTAAAAAGGCTCTATAGTTCAAACTTGACAAACTAACCAAACTAGTAAGTACACGGCAATTTGATTTGATGCCCGTAACGGAGGCAGACTGAAAGGGCAAAAAGTGAATGATTATCATAGGTTCTAGCTGCGAGCTTTTGAAGAAGGGATTATTATACAAACAACCAGTCAGATTCAATATTTCTATTGATATACATTGATTATACATACTTTATCATACGTTACACATCTGTCGACTAGTTTTAGTTAAAGAGATTAGGTGGACGGCTATTTGGGTTGTGCATACGACATTTTAGGCAAATATCAAAGTGAAAGAAAAGTGAAATTTTAGTATACGACAGAGTACAAGTTCACATTGTACGTGTATTTTGGGCTTTATGATAGCGTAGTGCATGGGACAAATCCGGGTGAAATTCGAAAAATAGTTTGATTTACAACTGCTAATTGAAAATAGCCACAGTTTCAAAAAGTAATCGAAAGTTAGCCACTTTTTATGTAAAGATATAATTTGAATAAAAACGCTGTTAAAAATCCGAAAATATTCGAGTATAATATGCTGGAGTTCGAATTCTTTACATATGAGCTTCCACCATAAATGCTGGAAGTTTATAATGTGTTGAAGTTCCATCATAATATGCTGGAAGTTTATATGCATGAGCTCCATAATCCCGCATATTATGCAGACCGTGTCCTGGAGTTCCAACATAAATATGCTGAAAGTTTATATGCAGGAGTTCCGTAATCCCGCATTTATGCTGGAACTTCCGTGTTCAGCAAAACAATGGCTATCTTCAATGACTTTGCAAACGCTGGTTATTTTTTCAATTACCAATCCGAAAAATGGCTAGCCGTGCTATTTTGACAACAAATCCGTGAAGGCTATAGACCAAAACAGAAAAATAATGTCATTGGCTTGGACAATGAACGGACATTGGGAATAACTAGAATCAATATATATTTGAGCCATTCTTCCTGACTTTTGTTGAACAAAGATCTTGCAGAGTTTTCAATTCAAACATAGATGTTAACAATTCGGAGCAATTGTTAGAAAACATTGGCATGAATCAACTTTTAAAGAACATATTGTGAAATTTCTTTTCAGTAAAGAAAACTAACTAAACCTCATGTGTCTGCTGACCTCATTTTTTTTTTTTTTTTTTTTTTGTTTGGACTATATTTTTAAAACTGACTAAACCAGTATTTGCAAACTCTGCTATTGAAAAAGTGAAATATTATTATTCACGGCCAAACGGGTAAATTTTCTTTTAAATTACTGTGTATTTCTCCAGATCGTTAATTAATAAATATAGTTTTGAAGTCATTCCATGAGAGGTAATTAATTAGGAAAACCTATGGATTACAATCGTCAAGTTTATAACAGATTTGACTCTGTAATGTTATTGTTTACTTCGATTTAATTTCAAAGCTATAGATTACAAAAATTAAGTGAACGCTTATTAGTAAAGTCCCCACCTAGCTTGTAATATCGTATAATTGTATTAATATTATTCCGATTTTCACGAGGTTTTTCTCTTTTCATGGATACTATAATAGAAGAGACAAAAGAAAATATTTGAATATCGGGAAAGGAAAATTTAAGTCTCTTCAAGGGAAAGGAAAACTATAAAGATATGTTTACTTTACTTGGAAGAACTTTTCATCCCTCAATAATTAGATCAACTTTACAATGATAATTTTTTACTATAAAATACTTAAATTTTTTAAGAAACAATTAACACATAGCATACTCCTTTAAAACTGGGGCCCTCGAAATCGAGGGCCTAAGGCATATGCTTTACTTGCCTAGTCTCATCCGGCCCTGGATGTTGGTTAAAAATGAATGGATTTCATGATCTGTCATAGGCCTCCTTCCAAACTTATGTTTCAACAATTTTTGTATGTTAAATACTATTAGATCAATATAATTTTTTAACGACGAGGATTCAATTGAACCCTGTTGAGATTCTAGCTGTACATATACGCAACATTATATTTGTACTGTATCATTTTATTAATTATTCTTTTACTGATTTTTTGTAGAATAGTTAGTGAGCTGTAAGGTTGTTAAATGACAACTGTCAATTAGTCAGCTGGTTAGATTAGTTGCTACTTACAGTTGTATAAATAGGACGTATATTATTTTCCTAATTGAGTTGGTATATTTTTGTCTTAGCTCCTTTCTAGAAGTTTCAGTTCAATTTCTCTCTTTCCCCTAACAATCCCTGATTCTCCATTTAGAGCTCTTGTCGAGCTTGTGTTCCATATTGATTCTTCAACATTTCACATGGTATCAAAGCTTAGGCATCAATCTTAGAGCCTTCTTCCTTCAGAATTTTACTCACGTTTCTCTGCTCAGAAAGAAATTGCTCACTGTTTTTATGGGAATTAGGTTTTTGTATAAGATTCGATCAATCAGTTGATTCGTCTCACTAATTCGCTTCTCACCGATAACAATTTTCAACTTTAATGATCCAAAACATGGCTGGATATGAGGAACTCCGACGGCAGATAAGACAACCCTAGATTCTATAAATCTGCTATAACATGCTTCCATTAGAGAGTGCCGATCTATGTTAGTGCCAGTGGCTTTTGCAGAATGGGCTACAAATCCTGGAGAAGAGGAGTCCTTAGAGCCCTCTCCATGAAGAACAAAGTAGGTTTTTGTAGACATGTAATTTTTGACCTCCCGAGATTTTACTCATTTTAGCGTTTAAATATTTAGTTTAGGTATAATATCGCTATTTTAACTAGTTTTGACTCTTTTACTTCATTTTATTCACAAAAAAAAAATTACAAAAAAAAATTAATTAATATTTTGTATCATACTATTTTACTAGGATTTTTATTTTTACATAACCTTGAAAATATCAAAATAGTTTCACAATAATAAATTTATACTTTAATTAAATAGGATTAGTTTATATTTTTATTTATTTCAGAAGGAAGAGTGAGTTTTTGGGTTAGTTTATCACAATTTTAATGAGAGAGGTCCATTTTTAGTCTTTTAGCCCAATTTTTAAGCCCAACAAGACCAACCACTTCCATTCCTCTTATACCCTTACACCTTAACCCTAAAGATCTTCTTCTTCTACACCCTAGACCAAGAGAAGAACCCCAACCGTCACCCAAACAAGCCCCTCTTCTTCATGAACAGATCCAAGAATCCAGCAACCATCGACTCTCTTCTTCTTCGACAGATACGAACCAAGGACCCCTGACCGCCGTTCTTCATCTCTTCAACTCAAACCCTTCAAGCGTTCCTTCTTCTTAATAAGACACCAACCTAATTCCACCACACCAAAAAATCTCCAGCCACTAGACTTAAGAACTTCTCAACGCCAGAGCTCCACCAGAAACCGTTGCCCCTAACCCCTTAACCAACAAGAGCTGCCACCTCTGACCTCACTTCAAAAATCAGCCAGCCGCCGTCAACCAGCCTTCAAACGACCAACGACCGCCCTCCAGTCAGCCATACCCCCACTCTCTGAACTCCAACGCCTCCTGTTGCCGCCCTCACCACTTGAAACCCGCCAAATTCCAAAAACCACCAGCCGCCATCAGCTCCTCCTCTCAAAAACCAACCAGCCACACGCACATAAACGAGAAAGAGTGGGGAATTGAGAGAGGAACGGACAACGGAATAGAGAAACACCCACAGTCCATGATCACTACTCCATTTTTAGATTAATTTAACTAAAAGATCATGTAAACCACAAAGCACAATCAGTTTTTCCCTCAACAATCATTACCCAAGCACCTCAAATATATCTAAATCCCAGTGCTCACTTCTTCACCTAGTTCTCAAACAAGAGCCAAGCGATTTGTCTTCTATTGGAAACTTATGGGAGTTTGCTGAACTTTAAGTGGTCGAAGGACTATAGCCGATTTTAACTGATTTCTTACTGGTGATTAGAGTATTCCCAACGCCAACATAGCTGCTTAGGATTCTGAGTTTGAGCCGAAGAGGTCTGTCAAGGGAGTTCGCGGTCCGAGCTCCTGCTATTGTTGCGGTTCCTGTCAGATTTTGACGCCGTTCCTCACTCAAATTTTGGAGTCAAGATTTGTGTAGTTGCTGATTTCATTGTTATTGAGGTTCAATATCTCCCCTTCCCTTTACTTTACTTGTTAGTAGTGGCGATAAATACAAAATTGCTTCTGTGATTGTTTGTTTTCCTACGAGTTTCTATGAATTTGGTGTAGTTTTAAAATTTATAATGTGTTGGTTGATGTTGAGTTACTGAAGTAATGTCTTTTGTTTTGTTAGTAGTGTTTGAATTTAATCTTGATTTAGGTTGTTAGGCAAAGATTAGGCTAAGAAATAAAAGGCCTTGTTTTTGATGAATCGATTTCGAAAATTGAGTTGCTGAGAGCGGATTAAAAGAAGCAAACCATGGTCTGGGCTTAGTTCAATGAAAAGGAGATTAGGATTATATGTTATTGCCTTAATCTGTTTTGTTTGACCGTTAGTAGCATTCTAGGCCAACCACGTTCGGTAGGCAAGCCTTAGGATTTTGTTTGGATTTTGAGGCGAGAGGTCGTTCCTTTAGTAAATTTATTCGGGATGCCCCGAAGTATTTTATATATTTTATTCCGGGGAAATGCCCCGTAGTATTCTGTAATTGGAGCCGAAAGCGAACTCGTAGTATTTTTATTTTGTTTTATTTTATTTTTCTTTATTAGGTGGGGACGACCTCGAGCCTCTTATGTGTTTATTTTTCTTTTCCGTGTTTATTTTCACCTCAATTTGAATATTTTAACCCCACTAGATCAAGTACGCAAACCGTGACTTTCATGGGACTTGGGGAGTACCTAACACCTTCTCCCCGAGTCAAATGAACCCCCTTACCCGAATCTCTGGTGCAGACTTAGTTTTGGAGTCCAAAGTATGTTAAAAGGAAAAAAATCATTTTTTAAAAAAATGGTGACCTGGCACACGAAACCAATGTCAGGCGGCGACTCTGGAAAAAATCTTTTTTAACACAATGTTTTTGTCACTTTCCTAATTGAAAACCCTTTTTGAGCTTTACAAATCTTCTTTTTATCAATTTAAGAGGGTTAATGAGGTTTTAAAAAAAGGGTGTGACAGCTCTGGCGACTCTGCTGGGGACTTGCAGGTTCGAGCTGGTACTTTGATCTTGTTGACTTTTAAGATGTTCGGTTGAGGTGTTTGTTTTCTTTTATTTGCTTTGTTTATTTGGTTTGTTTGTTTTATTTTCTGTTTTGTTGGTTATTTGTTTATTGATTTTCCTTATGTGTTTACTGCTTTATAACTGTCATCATTTGCATAACCATGAGTCTTCTTTCTGCAACAAGTCTCGGAGTATGCGTCGCATGCACGAACTCTTTGTTGAGTCACCCTTATTTTAAGGGGGGGGGGCGTCGGACGTATGAGTGGGTGGAAAGCTTGAGAGCCACCATCGACCATACGCTCCCCCAAGAATGCCTTGTAGTGAACCCCAAACTTAGGTCAGCCTTTAGGTCATTCTTATTTGCATCATGTCATTTGGACCTAGTAGGGCTCGGTCCCTGGTAACCGTGTTCCTTTGTAGGAGGCCTATCCAAATTTTATCAAAATGGGCTTGTGGCCCAAAAAGACATTCAATCAACCCTATGTGATACATGTTGCATCTTTGAGGGTAGAAAAGGTCATTTGGCGGACTGATGTTTGGAAAAGAAGGGTGAAAAATGAAAAGTAAGTAAGGCCCGGTTATATTTTACTTTCACAAACTTTCTACAAAGAAAAAGACCAAAAAAATAATTGAAAATGAAAAATCCAAAAAGATTTTGCACTTTCCCATCATTTCCCAAAAATCAAAAAAAAAAAAAAAGAGCAAAAAAAGAAAATCCAAAAAAACAAGATTTTACATTTGCATCATTTTTCAAAAAGACAAAAATTATAGTTTTTCCAAATTAGTTGTATTTTTTTTAGAAAAAAAGCTTTCTCCCTTGTCCAATCTTCCCAAACTACGCATACCTGAGTCTCGTCTTTCAGGGCGGTATACGTAGGCAGCCCACATAGGGTCCGGTCTTCCTAGTAAGTCTTAGGTTCTTGGCTTTGCGGGGTCTTAGCCAAATCTTGCATGTCTAGCCAGTTTTGGCCACATCGGCCATTCTTGCAAAATGGGGTCATTTTCGCAAAAGTGGTTCAGTAACCCATGTCTTAGGATCTTGAGTCCACAACTAGGTGTCATATTACTTTAAGGTCCATCCTTTTTGAGTTTGCATCTTTGGCCATTTCTGGCTATATCGGCTGTTTTTGCAAAATGGGTCATTTTTGCAAATTAATTTTGGGCCATGATTATTGGGAGTTGAATCCATATAAGCCTTAGTGAGGTATTTCCATGTATTTGAGGTCACCTTTGTTGAGTTTGTACTTCTAGCCACTCTTGGCCACGTAGGTTAATTTTCAAAAATAGCCCAATCGTGTCTTGCATGTGTCCAACAGGAGGTGTTGTGGTGTCGCATAATGTCTTGAGTCACTGATCTATTTGATATTATTTTTCTCATTCAGGTGTCGATTCATTTACCAAGACTCGAGCATGACAGATACCCCATGACCACTGCATTCAGGAGCTGCTTAAGGAGCCTTTTTATATTATGAGTCTGTTTTTATGTTTGTCTTTCCCTTTGTAGTCATGTCTAGTAGTTTTAAATCTTTTAGGTGATGTAAGAGTTTGTCAAGTCTTTTGTCATTGCACTTCCCATTTGTATTTGAAAAACCAAAAAAAAAATTAGAAATGAAAAATTCAAAAAGATTTTTATTTTTAGTTTATTTGTCCATTATTTTTTCAGAACTACGCTTGATCTGATTCATGAGGGACATGATATGTAGGCAACCTACATAGGGTTCGATCGAATCATTTTCCAAAAAAATAAAAAAAAACAAGAAGAAGGAAAAAGAAAAGAAAAAAAAAGAGAAGGAAGTTGTGGGACGTGAGAAATGAGAGGAAAGAAAAGAGCGATAATCAGAAAGAAAAGAGGGGGAAAGAAATGAAAAGCCAAGCGGTGTTAGAAATGAAAATGAAGAAGGAAATGGGGCAAGACGAGTGAAATTGGGATGATTCCAAATGACCTTTTGACCCTCGAAGCCATTATAGAACCGTTAATCATTGCTAGGGGCATTGCACGCAATGTGATATTTCTATCTGATAAATGCTCTAACGCTAACATGTTGACTTTGCTTTGCTCCTTTTTATTACTTTCATTGTTATCATAACATAGGGTGGTTAGTTTGTGGCACTTTGGCGAGTCATCTGTACAACACAAGGTCAAAGAGCAAGGTAGACATGACTAGTAAAGACTTGGACACAAGAGTTGTTGACCCTTCGAGGGAGTTTGTGGAGTTGGAGTCTGAATTGAAAAAGGAGGTCCAAAGGTTGAAACAGCAGATGACAGAAATGTATCAGTCTTGGATCAGGGGGCATCCTCCACCTTCATTCCCCACTAACTACACTGAAAACCCTGCAACTACCCCAGAACTATCCCAAGCCCAGATGCCTAATACCGTTGATCTTTCCCCTCAACACGCCCCGGGTTTTACCCCTTGCCACAATTACCCTGGCACTCCTCCCAAACATTCCATGCTCCTCCAGACAAAACAACCGCATACCTTGCTCCGACATCTGCTCCTATTTTTGTACCCCCTCCATAAGCTACCCTCCACCGATCCTCTAGTGAGACCCCATTCCCCGCTCCAAATACCCAATACTATGCCCCGGAGCCCACCTTCAAAATCCCAGATCCTTACTCCTACACTCCCCACTTTGAGCCTCATGTTGAAACCGATAAACCACCCAAGAACACGGAGCAAGAGGAGATGTTTAGGAAGGTAAAGAGTTTAGAGCAATCATTGAGAAATATGCAAGGGTTAGGAAACCAGGTGAGTGTGGCTTATAAGGATTTATGTTTTTTCCCTGATGTCCAACTTCCTGTCGGGTTCAAGATGCCCAAGTTTGACTTGTATGACGGACATGGGGATCCTGTAGCTCATCTGAGAGGTTATTGCAGCAAAATGAGAGGCACCGGGGGAAAAGACGAATTATCGATGGCGTACTTCAGCCAGCGTCTGAGTGGGGCAGCTTTAGAATGGTACACCCGCCAGGACGCCGACAGGTGGTACACTTGGGATGATTTGGCTCAGGCCTTTGCTCGACATTTTCAGTATAACATAGATATTTTCCCGGATCGCCTGTCCCTGACCAAGGTAGAAAAGAAACCCACTGAAAGCTTTAGAGAATATGGGTTCCGATTGAGGGAGCAAGCTGCACGGGTCAATCCTCCGAGGGAAGAAGATGAGATGGTTGAATACTTTCTTCAAGCCCTGGAGCCTACTTACTTTGGCCATTTGATCTCAACCATCGGTAAGCCTTTCAATGATGTGGTAAAGATGGGAGAAATGGTGGAAGAGGGACTGAAGTCAAGAAAGATCATGAGCTATTCAGCCTTAAAAGCCACAACACAAATAATTCAAAACGACACAGGAAGCATGCCGGGTCAGAAGAAACATGATGATATTGCCATGGTTGTCTCAGGATCACGACATGGCCCAACGGGTCTGCCTCACAATATACTCAGCCTTGACCCCGACCCCAAACCCAAGCCTATTCCCAAGCTCCACATAATCCACCTCAGTATTATCCTCCTAACAACGTCCGGTCCTCTGTCCAACCACTGGGTCACTCATTATGGCAAGCACCAGCACCGCATAATGCTCTTTCGCCTTCGCAACATTTGCGAGCACCCAACAACCCTGGGAAACAGGGGCATCGAGGGGAACAAAGGCAAAGAAATAGTTTCACGCTAATCGGAGAATCCTACGCATGCTTGTTTGAAAAGTTAAAACAGTCTGGCCTGATTGAGCCGCTCCTTGGCTATACTCCGGACCCATATGCAAAAGGTTTTGATCCTACTGTACGGTGTATGTACCACTCTAATGTCCAAGGGCATAGCATTGAAGATTGTCGTGCTTTGAAAAGGGAGACAGAAAGAATGATTCAAGAAGGGATAATTGTGGTCCAGGACAGTGACACCCAGAACATCACGCAGAATCCTTTACCTACACATGATGATGCACACTTTGTGGGGAGGATGCATGGTGACAGGGAGTATGAGAATCCTCTTCGGAACTTGCTGATTGAAGTTAATGATATTGAAATTGGTGAAGGTCCCAGTAATTTTGATGTGCAATCCAGTGGCTAAGATGTCGAGCTTGGTAATTGGAAAGACGCTCCTTTCTTGGCCAGCCAGTGAGGAGTTTTGGTGGTTTATTTTGTTGTCATTTCTGTTTGTTCGGGTTATTTCAGGGTTGTAATCCGGATATGTCTTGTGGCTCAAACCTTCCTTTTTCTTCTTATTTTGCCTAGTTCGTTTAGTGGTAGTAACTTGTCTAGTGTTATCTAGGATTGTTCCAGGGTTGTAACCCATGTCTATTTTGCTTGTTTTGTTCAAACCCTTTTCACCACCTGTCTAATGCAATCTCCTGTTTTTTGTTAGTTCTAGTCAGTTTTTGTTTAGGTCACGTTTCCTTTTATAGTTCTTTTCATGTTGACTCTAGTGACATGACATGCACGCATAATTCTCAGCCTGGTCTTGAAAGTTAGTCTAATCATGAAGCAATGACACAGTTTTGAACATGATAAAAAGAGGTATTTGAGGAAACAAGTAAAGGTTCACGTATTCTGAGATAACCTGAAGCTTGAATTGAGTGAAACTGAGGCAGTAAGTTTGGGAAATCAAGAGGTTGATAAAAGCATACAACAAGAAAATGTCTCTCAAGCAGTTTGAGGTAAATCAGTCAGTGCTGAAATGCATTCTTCCACATCAAGATAAGGTTGAGTCAAGTTTGCTTCGAACTGGCCAGGGTCATTCATTGAGACAAAGGTATTGCCCATCGGCACTTTTTGTTTGTGTTGATGCCATCAATAGATACTATGTTTGATTTCTTTATTTATCTTCAATTGCACGTTTGTACTTGGCATTTTTAAAGTTTGGTATGACGAAGGCATTTTATTCTGCTACCTAAACACTTTTATCTTTTTCCACCCCTTTTGATCCTTAATTTATTTTCTTTCATACCCCTCTTTTGTAATCAGAAATAGAGTTAAGAACTAGAAAAGAAAAAGAAAAAGAGAAAAAGAAGAAAAAAAGGGAAAAGAGAAAAATAAGAAAAAAAAGAAGAAAAAGAAAAGGAGAAAAAAAAAGGAAAAAGAGAAAAAGAAAGAAAGAAAAAAAACCAACTTTGTGTTTGAACTACGTTCGACGTGATTCTTGTCACCTCAAGATACGTAGGCAGCCTTACGGTTCGGTCGCACCAAATAAAGTATTTCATAATCCCCCGAAGTCAAGAGTGGGGCAGATTTTCTTAGAAATCCCATCAAAAAAAAATCCCCAGACTCCAAGAAACTGGGGCAAAAGTTTAATTTGGCCAAAAGATCTGATTCTAAAAGTTGTAATTTTGTACCCTTTCATCTTAATTTGTTTTGAGCTTTCATGTCACCCTTTCTTTCTAACCCTGTTCAAAAGCCTACATTACGGTCCAAAGAAAGACCTTCCGACCAATCGTTGAGGATGTCAAATCAAGTGTGTGGTGAAAGTATGATCTTCCTGCATCACGGGTAATACCTTCATTCTCAGCACAAAGAGAGAAAATGATAAAATGAGAGAGTCTTATCGGTGAAAACCCTCATGGGCACCGTAAGGCGACGGTGAGTTGAGAAAANTTCAGGGCACTACAAGTCGACTGAGGATTGTGGATCAGATTGGACAATTGGAGCGTTGAAGCCCAGTTTCACAGCTTAGAGGCATAACAAGAGTTGAAGATTAGACTCGCTTGACAGATCAGGCCGCTTAATCCAAAATGCATGTCATGGTCAGTGGAGATGGCCTTCAAATCAGATTAGTTTCTACTTTGTTCTTTTTCCTGGGTAAAAATATTTTCTTGTTAGATACCATCTCTTCTCATTTTTCTCCTTATTTTGTTCCTCTTGTTTTGTTTGAGTCCCTTCTTGAGTCTGTTTGGTCAGAACAAGTGAGAAATGACTTTAAAATTTGCTACCAACTTTTCAATTGCACAAAACAGATTTGGCTAGCAAATCAAAGTGTCATAAGTCAGGAAAGAACAGTATGCACACTGAGTTGGTAACAATCAACATGCTTTGGGATTCATGTGAAATGCAAAAGTTCGGTAAATATCAATTCATGAGCAAAATACAATAGATAAAGGATTTGGGATCGAGTGGAGCGGAGGTGTTTTCTGTGATAAGGGTTGAAAGAAAAAGGATAGTCGATAACAGGTTTTCAAGTTGAAATTAAAGTTATCTTGGCAAGTGCAGAAGCAGCCGCCTTCAAGGTCAAGGCCACAAACTAACCACCGTGCTTTAAACTCACAAGTTTTCTTTGTCTGAAACAGGGATGAAGGCTATGTTCATATCAAAGCTTGAATTTCTCAGGTGTGATGCCCCAATTCTACTTATGCAAGGGCTATTGAGAAGATCACACGTCACCCCTAGGAGACGCACTTCCTAGTTTCAGGTCATTTAAGTTCATTCCTAGGAGACGCACTTCCTAGTTTGAGTCATTGAAATTCACCTCTAGGAGACGCACTTCCTAGTCTAGGTTTTTCAGGTTATATTTCTGTTTTAGGAGACGCACTTCCTAAATTGAGATTTTACCCCTAGGAGACGCACTTCCTAGTTTTGGGTCATTTAAGTTTATTCCTAGGAGACGCACTTCCTAGTTTGAGTCATTAAAGTTTCACCCCTAGGAGACACACTTCCTAGTCTAGGTTTCTCAGGTTATATTTTGTTTTAGGAGACGCACTTCCTAAATTGAGATTTTACCCCTAGGAGACGCACATCCTAGTTGTGGACCATTTAAGTTCATTCCTAGGAGACGCACTTCTTAGTTTGAGTCATTGAAGTTTCACCCCTAGGAGACGCACTTCCTAGTCTGGGTCTTTCAGGTTATATTTTTGTTTTAGAAGACACTTCCTAAATTGATATTTTACCCCTAGGAGACGCACTTCCTAGTTTTGGGTCATTTAAGTTTATTCCTGGGAGACGCACTTCCTAGTTTGAGTAATTGAAGTTCCACCCCTAGGAGACGCACGTCCTCGTCTGGGTTTTTCAGGATATACTTCTAGGAGACGCACTTCCTAGTTTGAGTCGTTTGAGTTCATCCTTAGGAGACGCACATCCTAGTCTAGTCTTTAGTTTACTCTCATAATTGCAGCAATAGCATAGGTGATTTACAGTTTTGCTAACAACTCACAAATCTTCCTAGTGCAAACTGGGGCAGAAAATTTTATTTGTTTTGTTGTTTTGATTGCAGGCACCCACCTGGAGAACGAGGAAAGTCATTTCAGAATTCAATTCAAGTTAGAAGTAGCAGAAGCTCGCGACAAGAATGCGAGTCAACAGTCCGAGGTGACCAAGAGAAGTAGTCTCAAAAAAAAAAAAGTGAATCCAAAATGCAGAAGCAGGAAAAAGAATGTGAACTGCTCAACACGTGGTTGAAGTCACGAGCGCTACATGTCCGATCTTGATCCGAAAAGCTGAAGAAGAATGAACTAGCACCTGCAGCTAGGGAGCGTCAAGGTTCAAATCTAAAGTCTGCATGAAGAACCCTTCAAGACTCAAGATCAAGCTTCAGAAGACTTATAGATAGGAATTTTGTAACTCATAGCTGACAGGCTTAGTTAGTCTTTTTCATTTTTTTGATTTTTGATGTAATAACAGGACCGCGGACCGGAACCTCGACGGCACCTCAATCGACTCTCCACCTCGGTACACTCCATCACTGTTCCTACTTCCGAACTACACGTGGCCTGATTCCTTTGTAGCCAAGGATATGTAGGCAGCTCAGATACCAGGGCTCGGTCACATTCTCCTTTCTTTTAATTTTTGGTCTCTCTAAATAAGGTTTGGGTCAAAAAACCTGTCTCGTCTTTCTTTATCTGAAAACTCTTTGTGTTTCCAGTCAAAGAGGGGCAGCTGTAGACATGTAATTTTTTACCCTTCCCGAGATTTTACTCATTTTAGCGTTTAAGTATTTAGTTTAGGTATAATATCGCTATTTTAACTAGTTTTGACTCTTTTACTTTATTTTTATCACAAAAAAAATTACAAAAAAAATAGTTTCATTAATATTTTGTAGTCATACTATTTTACTAGGATTTTTATATTTACACAACCTTGAAAAATACCAAAATAGTTTCACAATATAATATTGTTTGTTTTAATTAATTAGGATTAGTTTTATATTTTTATTTTATAAATTTTATATCATTTTCAGAAGGAAGAGTGAGTTTTTGGGTTAGTTTATCACATTTTAATGAGAGAGGTCCATTTTTAGTTTTTTGGCCCAATTTTTAAGCCCAACAAGACCCAACCCACTTCCCATTCCTCTTAAACCCTTACACCTTAACCCTAAAGATCTTCTTCTTCTACACCCTAGACAAAGAGAAGAACCCCCCCAGCCGTCACCCAAACAAGCCCCTCTTCTTCATGAACAGATCCAAGAATCCAGCAGCCATCGGCTCTCTTCTTCTTCAACAGATACGAACCAAGGACCCCTGACCGCCGTTCTTCATCTCTTCAACTCACAACCCTTCAAGAGTTCCTTCTTCTTCATAAGACACCAACCCTAATTCCACCACACCTAAAAATCTCCAGCCACTAGACTTAAGAACTCCTTAGCGCCAGAGCTCTACCAGAAACCGCTGCCCTAACCCCTTAACCAACAGAGCAGCCACCCAGACCTCACTTCAAAAATCAGCCAGCCACCGTCAACCAGCCCTCAAACGACCAACGACCGCCCTCCATTCAGCCATACCCCCACTCCCTGAACTCCAACGCCCCCTGTTGCCGCCATAACCGCCTGAAACCCGTCAGAATTCCAAAAACCACCAGCCGCCATCAGCTCCTCCTCTCAAAAACCAACCATCCACACGCACAGAAACGAGAAAGAGTGGGGAATTGAAAGAGGAACGGACAATGGAATAGAGAAACACCCACACTCCACTGATCACTACTCTATTTTTAGATTAATTTAACTAAAAGATCATGTAAACCACAAAGCCAATTTGTCGTTTTTTTCCTCAACAATCATTACCCAAGCACCTCAAATATATCTAAATCCTAGTGCTCACTTCTTCACCTAGTTCTCAAACAAGAGCCAAGAGGATTTCGTCTTCTATTGGAAACTTATGGGAGTTTGCTTAACTTTAAGAGGTCGAAGGACTATAGCCGATTTTAGCTGATTTCTTATCTGGTGATTAGAGTATTCCCAGCGCCAACATAGCTGCTTAGGTTTCTGAGTTTGAGCCGAAGAGGTCTGTCAAGGGAGTTCGCGGTCCGAGCTCCTGCTACTGTTGCGGTTCCTGTCAGATTTTGACGCCGTTTCCTCGCTCAATTTTGGAGTCAAGATTTGTGTAGTTGCTGATTTTTATTGATATTGAGGTTCAATATCTCCCCCTTCTCTTTACTTTACTTGTTAGTAGTGGCGATAAATACAAAATTGCTTCTGTGATTGTTTGTTTTCCTACGAGTTTCTTATGAATTTTGTGTTAGTTTTAAAATTTATAATGTGTTGGTTGATGTTGAGTTACTGAAGTAATGTCTTTTGTTTTGTTAGTAGTGTTTGGAATTTAATCGTGATTTAGGTTGTTAGGCAAAGATTAGGCTAAGAAATAAAAGGCCTTGTTTTTGATGAATCGATTTCGAAAATTGAGTTGCTGGAGCGGATTAAAAGAAGCAAACCATGGTCTGGGCTTAGTTCAATGAAAAGGAGATTAGGATTACATGTTTATTGCCTTATCTGTTTTGTTTTGACCGTTAGTAGCATGCTTAGGCCAACCACGTTCGCGTAGGCAAGCCTTAGGATTTTGTTTGGATTTTGAGGCGAGAGGTCGTTCCTTTAGTTATATTTATCCGGAGAATGCCCCAAAGTATTTGTATATATTTTATTCCGGGGAATGCCCCGTAGTATTCTGTAATTGGAGGCCGAAAGCAAACTCATAGTACTTTTATTTTTGTTTTTTTTATTTTTGTTTTTCTTTTATTAGGTGGGGACGACCTCGAGCCTCTTGTGTGTTTATTTTCACCTCAATTTGAATATTTTAAAAACCCACTAGATCAAGTACACAACCGTGACTTTCACGGAACTTGGGGAGTGCCTAACACCTTCTCCCCGAGTCAAATGAATCCCCTTACCCGAATCTCTGGTGCAGACTTAGTTTTGGAGTCCAAACTGTGTTAAAAAGAAAAAATCATTTAAAAAAATGGTGACCTGGCACAACGAAACCAATGTCAGGTGGCGACTGTGAGCACGTGATTTTTGCCCTATATGAATTACTCCCATAATTTCAAACAAAATAATTTCTTTTCATTATTTGCAATTTTGTGGATTTTCGTGGCATTTTCT
>NW_017671608.1:0-905 GCF_001879085.1 Nicotiana attenuata
GGGAGATTCTCTTGTTGTGGACCGCATTTATCGGTCATGTTTGGTTGGTCTTAGTGGTTTTGAGACCAGAGCCGATTTATTGTTACTCAGCATGGTAGACTTTGATATTATCTTGGGCATGGACTGGTTGTTGCCTCATTATGCTATTCTTGATTGTCACGCCAAGACCATGGCGCTGGCTATGCCAGGTGTGCTACGTGTTGAATGGAGGGGTGCTTTAGATCACACTCCCAGTAGAGTTATTTCTTTCCTCAAAGCTCAGCGTATGGTTGAGAAGCGGTGTGACGCGTATCTAGCCTATGTGAGAGATAGCAGTATTGATACCCCTTCAGTTGATTCAGTTCTAGTAGTACGGGACTTTTCCGAAAAGTTTCCGGCTAATCTTCCAAGCATGCCGCCCGATAGAGATATTGATTTTGAGATTGATTTGTTGCCGGGCACTCAGCCCATTTCTGATCCTCTGTATCATATGGCTCCTCCGAAGTTGAAGAAGTTGAAGGATTAGTTGCAGGAATTGCTTGATAAGGTTTTATTCGGCCTAGTGTATCACCTTGGGCAGGAGGGACAATCATATAAACTTCTTCAACTAAGTCACCTTGCAAGAAGGCATTATGAACATCCATCTGATAGAGGGGCCAACTAGAGGAAGCTCCTATTGCCACAACTGATCTGACTGTCACCATTTTAGCAACAGGTGAGAAAGTATCAGTGTAGTCAAGGCCCTCTTCTGTGTGTAGCCCTTTGCCACAAGTCGAGCTTTGTATCTCTCAATCTCTCCTGAAGCAAGATACTTAATTTTAAAACACCCATTTGCACCCTATAGGTTGCTTCCCAGATGGTAATGGCACTAAGCTCCAGGTTTGATTGTCTTCCAAGGCTTGGATTTCTTGTTGCATGGCTTCAAC
>NW_017671608.1:1577-44175 GCF_001879085.1 Nicotiana attenuata
CCTGTTCAAGCAAAAGGTTGTTCTAAATTTGCGGCCAGGACGGGGTGGTTTAGAGTTGGCTGAAGGACACTATTTCTGTTACTCACCCCGGGCAACGGCCAGTGTGGTGGTCGATGTCTTTGAGTCACCCGGGGCAGAGAGTTTAGGGAGTTTGGCATATCTACCAGCATCAGAGAGGCCAATGGTGAAGTATGTTCAGGCCTTAGCCAGCCAGTTTGTGAGATTGGATCTTTCGGAGCCTAGTCATGTTCAAACTTGCGTGGTCTCTCTGTCTTCCTTATTTGATTGCATCAGGGAGCGTAAGTATGATGACCCTCATTTGCTTGTCCTCAAGGACAAGGTTCATCATGGTGATGCCAGAGATGTGACCATTGGCGAGGACAGAGTATTGAGGATGCAGGGTCGGGTCTGTGTACCTAATGTTGATGGGCTTCGGGAGTTGATTCTAAAGGAGGCCAACAGTTTGCGGTATTCCATTCATCCGGATGTCGCGAAGATGTACCAGTATTTGAGGCAGCACTATTGGTAGAGGCGGATGAAGAAAGATATAGTTGGGTTTGTAGCTTGGTGCCTCAACTGTCAGCAGGTGAAGTATGAGCACCAGAGACCGGGTGGGTTGCTTCAGCAGATAGAGATTCTGGAGTGAAAGTGGGAGTGGATCACCATGGACTTTGTAGTTGTGCTCCTGTGGACTTTGAGAAAGTTCAACGCTATTTCGGTGATTGTGGATCGGCTAACCAAGTCCACTCACTTTATTCCGGTGTGTACCACTTATTCTTCGGAGCGGGTGGCGGAGATCTATATCCGGGAGATTGTTCGTCTACATGGTATTCCAGTTTCCATCATTTCGGATAGAGGCAGTTTACATCACGGTTCTGGAGGGCCGTTCAGCATGAATTGGGTACTCGAGTAGAGTTGAGTACAGCATTTCACCCTGAAACGGATGGGCAGTCCGAGCGCACTGTTCAGATTCTTAAGGATGCTCCGTGCGTGTGTGATCGAGTTTGGAGGGTCCTGGGTTCAGTTCTTTCCATTGGCGGAGTTTGCATACAACAACAGCTATCAGTCCAGCATTCAGATGGCACCGTATGAGGCTTTATTAAGTAGGCGATGTAGATCTCCGATGGGTTGGTTCGAGCCGGGTGAGAATAGATTATTCGGCACAGACTTAGTCCAGGATGCTTCGGAGAAGGCTAAGGTGATTCAGGATAGACTCCGTATAGCCCAGTCCAAACAGAAGAGCTACGCGGACCGGTAGGTTCGTGATGTTTCCTATATGGTTGAAGAGCGAGTTCTGCTTCGGGTTTCGCCTGTGAAGGGCGTTATGAGATATGGGAAGAAAGGGAAGTTGAGTCCGAGCTTTATTGGCCCTTTTGAGATATTGAGGCGTGTTGGAAAGGTTGCTTATGAGCTTGCTTCACCTCCCAGCTTGGCAGGAGTTCATCCGGTATTTCATGTTTCGATGCTCCGGAGGTATCACGGTGATCTGTCGCACGTGTTGGATTTCGGTTCAGTCCAGTTGGACAAGGATCTATCCTATTTTGAGGAGCTAGTGGCAATATTGGACAGGCGGGTTAGAAAGTTGAGGTCAAAGAACATTGTGTCAGTGAAGGTTCAGTGGCGGGGTCAGCCGGTCGAGGAGGTGACCTGGGAGACCGAGCAGGATATGCGCAGCCGTTACCCTCATCTTTTCACTACTTCAGGTATGTCTTTATGCTCGTTCGAGGACTAACGAATTTTTAACTGTAGGAGGATGTGACGACTCGGCCGGTCGTCTTAATAATTAACTCCCCGATCCCTTAATAAATGTGTTCCCCGTATTTATTTCTGCAATTTTGATTTGCCGGGATGTTCGATTTTAGGTTTCGGAGAGTTTTGGGACACCTAGTCGCTAAATGAGAGCTTAAAGTTGACCCTAGTCGGAACAGTAGGAAGACGGCCTCGAAATGGAAATCTGATGGTTCCGTTAGCTCCATTGGGTGATTTCGGGCTTAGGGGTGTGTTCGGGTTGTGTTTGGAAGGTTCGTAGCTAATTTAGGCTTCAAATGCCGAAAGTTGAGTTTTTGAAGTTTGCGGTTCGATAGTGAGATTTTGATCCGAGGGTCGGAATGGAATTTTGGAAGTTGGAGTAGTTCTGTAGTGTTAAATGTGACGTGTGTGCAAAATTTCAGGTCATTCGGACAAGGTTTGATAGACTTTTTGATCAAAAGCGTATTTTGAGAAATTTGGAGTTCTTAGGCTTAAATCCATGGTTAATTCGAGGTTTCGATGTTGTTTTAGGTGTTTTATGGATTGTTACAAGTTTAGGTAGTGGTTTGACACTTGTTGGTGCCCTTGGTTGAGGTCCCGGGGGCCTCGGGATAATTTCAGGTGGTTGATGGAAGGATTTTGGAGTTAGAGCTGCAGCTTCAGCTACTGGTTCTGTCATAACCGCACCTGCGGTTTGGGTCCCGCAGGTGCGGCACCGCAGAAGTGGCTCAGCGGTCGCAGAAGCGGTTTGAGGCAAAAGGGAGTCGACCGTAAATGCGGTCAGGTAACCGCAGAAGCGGCACCACATCTCCGGTAGTGTAGTCGCAGGTGTAGTCAGTGCAAATCTCTCCCAACAAGAAAGAAGACACTCTAAAAATCAAGCTCTCCCGACAAGCAGAGACATTCCTCAGTGCAAAGCTCTCCAAACAAGTGGAGACGCACTCCACCAATCAATCTCTCTCAACAAGTAGAGACAATTTTCAAAAGCTCCGACAGTTACGGAATGGTTTACAGCCCGGCTAGCAAGTCGAGTCATGATCAAGTATCCTATCATTCTAATCCCAAATAACGGCTCACCGACAGCCATGCATCATCATCCCTGCAGCATTTACATCGCATCTTAATATATTCTATATTATAATATGTTGGTTTGCATGTATTTCATTTGTTTTGCAGGAACAAACACCGTAGCGTGGAACTTTTGTTAGTAGAAGACCGAACTAAAATACTATGGGGACAGCCAACCCATTAGCGGGCCTAAGATCCAAGCTCAAGATGATAAGTAGAACTCAAAATTGTTCAAATCAAGCCGCAAAATTCAAGCTATCATAAGTGTACAATCCTCTGTCTCACTGTATCGTCATAATATGATACTGGGGCAATTCCATTAAGTGACGCTTCCCCAAAATCTCTACTCCAGAACAACGTGAGACCTGATCCTCATTAAACCCAGAGTATGTAAGCAATTCAAAGCCAGAATTGGGCCCCAATATTCCCAATATATTCCCAAATTTTTCCTTAACTCAATCATGAAATTCACCATCCCCATTTCCAGTAATACATGCCTAAGTCGGGGCAAAATTGACTTTGGTTCAATTTCTTTGCTCGAAAACTCTTTGATCATCTCTGGTCAAAGAGGGGCTGTTGTTGACTGCCAATTATGACCCTTAAATTTTAAATTAATTTGTTTATACTTAATAATTTGCAATAATAAATTTCATTGTATTTCTAATAATATATATCTATTTTACAAATTAACCAAGTATTAGTTCTATAGTTAATTACAAATTACTCTTTAAATTCTAGTTAATTAGATTATTATGTAAAAATTGAAATTATTGTTAAAATTTAGGAGTATACATAATAATTATAATTTTACCACATTTATTGAAAATTATTAATTTTAATCCAATTAAATTCAAAAGTGAATTTAAAGACAAAGTCCATAATGGCAATACTCAAATCAATGACAAATTGGCCATTTTTTAAATTACATGGGCCTAATTACTCAAGCCCAATACAAAAATTACCCAACCCAAACACCCATCCCATTCCCTGTTGGCAATCCAAGCCATCCTATTTGCACCAATCATAACACGCCACGTCGCCCTTCCTCATCACTTACACAAAAATCACTAACGAATCTGAACTATTTGTTCCTCAGATCAATCCCCTCCAGAGATATAATCTCAACCATCCAAATTCTTTTAATCTAACGGCCCCCAATTTTCCGACTAAGATCATTTCTCAAAAATATAATTATCAAATAATAGGAGTCGTTGATCAAAGGATGCACCAGCCACCGTTCCGTCTCTCAAAACCTTGCAAAAATTCAATACTCCCAAATCTGATACCCTAAGCTCAAACGATAAATCGTCTGATTTGCTCTCATAAGTCAAAATCGGAGCCTAAAGTTACCTTTTGCCTTTTGCAATCCGGAAATCATGCTACAAATTCCCTTTTCAATAACAAATTTGAACTACCAAATCAAACCCTCAAATCCCAAATTGTTGTTACTGAGCTTGCCTATTCTTTCCTTTGTGTTTTCATATCCATGGCATGCATGGTTGAACTTCTTCCGCTCCATCATCATTATTCTTGTCCAAAGGTCAAACGCAGTGACCTTTGGACATCAGGGTTTGTTTGTTCGTTTTTTCCTTCAACGATCGATCCCTCCTCTGAGGTAAAATTGAATATGTTTACCCTATGTTTCTTTCTGGTTTTCACTCGATTTGCTATCATCACCTACCATGCATCACTCTCCACTACTGATTTAAGTTTCAAACTCTAAGAACCTTAAATGGCACTATAAATAGAGCTCTTCGATTTTTTTACCAACACGATGATCTAACACGAAAAAACACGACCTAACACTGAAATCATATACACAATTACTTCAGAACAATTTTGAGATCAAAAGCTTAGGGTTCCTTACAGTTCTTTTCCTTTTCGATTTTTTGTACTGTCGATGCTTCAAACTTGAAGCCTCTAAGGTCTCAAGCAACTAAGAAATATCCTCGTTCTGTCTACTGCTTTCAAAAAGGTCAGTAAATCTCTCATCTTTCCCTCTTTTGCTCATCTCCTTTGAATGATATAAATGTATTTATTATCATCTGAGAATTACAATAGTTTGTGGTGTTTTTAATTAGTATGGGAATGCTTATATTTTGATAGTATATTGTCTGTTGATGATTATTTGTCCTACCTTTTGAGCCTTTAATTGATGATTGACTGTGTCATTAAGTGATTCTTGATGATTTTCGGATCTAAGTTCTAACAGTCTACGTGTTTAAGTTGTAATATGTCTTGAATGATCGTTCATACTTATCTAATCTCCACAGCCTTTTATTGATGATTTGCAGTGATCTTTCCCTTTAGATATTGTTTTCCTTGTATTTCATTAGTCTTATATTTGAGTCAGTCGTTTGATAATCGTAAATGTGATGAATCTGAAGGTTCCTAAGTTCATATCATCTACCATTTAATTTAAGCATGAAAATCTAAGTGTTTTTATGTTCTTCCTCTCTATACTAGTATCTGTTAACTTCTAAAACAACTTCTGGGCTATCACTATGACATTCTCATGGTTATACCTAATTGTTGGATGCATTTGCATGAAACCATTTTTTTGAGTTAGACTGTCTTCTTCCAATAAACATTTACTGTATACATATTCTATTAAGATTAAGATGTCTTCTTCTTTATAGAACAAGCCATGATCATGTCTAGTTATAGTCAACTGGTAATTGTTGTATAACTGAACATAGTTGTCTCATCATTAGTTAAAAATCTTCAAATACATGTTTAATTCAAAACTATAGTACATACTTGTCTTCGATCTCTTTGAACTACTGTTGGTTTTTGTGAAGCGTACATGCATCTGTAATTAAGTCATCTTCTACAAAAATAGGACTTAGTTATTTTATTATAGTCAAGTGATAATTTTTTGAATCTAAAGCATGAATAATTCATATTTAGATACTAAGCTAGATTTAGACTTGTTTTGATGCAATGCTTCTTTTACCTGTAATTCCCCTCTTCATGGACATGTCTAACTTGATCTTGTAATGTGCAAAGCTCCCCTGCTTATATGAAGTCACTACTTCACTTACCCTGTTTGTGTATAGATGACTGAACATTGCAAGTATATCTGTTTAATTCTCTAATTCCATGTTCTTGTTTTAAATTGTGCTCAGTCATTCCCTATTATTATTTTGAAACTGAACCTGATCTTTAAACCTTGTGACAAGCCCCTTTATTGATACCGTTTGAACATGATGGCATGTTTAAGGATAATACTGTTAGGAGTATGACTCTATTGAGTCCTTAGGAATCCCATGTTTAAACCTGTGAACTTGTAGTTATGTTAAGAGTTTAGTTTTGTTCCTGATATCTTATGTAAAAGTGGCCAGTCATGACTGTATTGTTTGAATCTTTATTGATGACGTTTAAAGTGTTAAGTAGTATTATCAACCCATGTACGAAACCTAGTTCCCATTTCCCCTTTCTCATTTACACGTTGTTCTCTCCATCCGTGAATAAAAACTTGATCCATTTAAATGTCTTACAAATTGTTTGCATTCTATCATTTTCTTTCTCTTCTTAATTTAGATAGTCTCCATAGAAATTATGATATGAATTCTTTAGATTAAGTGTGAATAATTTGGATAGATATTTTCTGTCAACATTTTTTCAGTAAAAAAGACATGAAATAAGCCACAGTCACTAGCATAAAACTGGTCACCTGATTAAAGTTAAACCATAATCTCTTTTCTTAAAATTATTTAAATATTTGAGCTAAATAATTTTCTTTCCTCTGTTTTCCAGCGCCTCTTTTCTTCTTGAAATGGCTCTGCAAAATTTTCAACAAGAACTTTGTTGCAATTCAATTGAAAATGAATAGATGCACATTCCAAATTCCAAACACATATTATCCATGAATCCTAAATCTTAATCAACCAGTTCTCTTACAAAGAGAAAGCAAAACAGAAGAGAGAGAACAGAGAGGGATAACTCGACTTCGGAGAGAAGAAGAGAGAATACAGAATGGAGAATTGGGTTTAGATTATAATAAAAAGACAATAATGCGCCTCCTAATAAAGTGTGGTTTGTTTGGTTGTTAGGTCTTTTTAGGAAAAGTAAATATGTATATAATGCTAACCTACTACAATTATATAGTGCGTTAGAAAAACCGTTTGTATATATATATATATATATATATATATATATATATATATATATATATATATATTTCATGCATGTTTGAATATGCTGAAAACATGGAATATACATCTAATGACCTTTATTGTTTTTGGGCATGTACACATTTGGGCCTGCTGAGTTTCAAAGGAACTCATGCCCAAACTACACTTGTTGCTTTTTTCGGAAGGTCCAGTCAGCGTAGCCGTATCTTTCAATTGCTAGGCCTACCTTATTGAGGCCCAACCATTAGAGTCTAGTCTTCTTTCCCTCATTTCTGTCGTTATTATTTGTTGTTTTCTTAATAGATTTTACTGCTTCATTACTTTTACCAACTGCCCATGTCGTTTTATCATACTTTGTTATCATGTATTTAACACTCATATATTAGATCATGTACTTTACCTTCATGCTTTAATATAAAATAAAACATAGGCTAGATTTAAATAATATAGGATTTAAAGGGAATTAGTCAAGTAATTAACTTCGCAATTATAATTTGTTCGTATAATTACCATGATCTTGCTCACTTGCTTTTTCTTATAGATTTTTTGAAGTCCGAAATGTAGTAAAAACAGCAGCCCAATTTTAAAAACAAAAATTAGAAAAGAAGCGACGATTTTACTTACTAGTGGTAAATCAAATTTTCATAAAAAGTGAAATACTATCGCCCAAATGAATTTTCAAAGATCGCTCTCTTCAGATTTTAGAAACCAAGATACAATCAGGTCCACCTTCTACAAACATATTTTAAAGCTATATAAACATTTACCCCTTAAGTTAATAGTTTTTATAACTTAACCTCTTTTACAAGCCTTATAAAATATGGACTACTCTTTTTTATTCATACACCCTTCTTAAGCCTTACAACCCTTTTAGATATCCTCTGTAACGACCCGGACGGTCGTTGTGAGAATTTATGCCCCGATCTCCTATTAATTATTTTTCCCGTGTTTATTTCTACTATTGTTGCCGGAAAAATTTGTTTTGAGTTTCGGAGTGTTTTGGAACACATAGTCCCTAAATGAGAGCTTAACCTTTAGAATTTGGACCGTTATCGGAACAGTGTGAAGACAGACTCAAAATAAAATTCTGTCAATTCTTTAGCTCCGTTAAGTGATTTCGGGCTTAGGGGCATGTTCGGATTGTGTTTTGGAGGTCCGTAGCTTATTTAGGCTAGGAATGCTAGAAGTTGTAATTTTTGAAGTTTCCCGATCGATAGTGAAATTTTAATATCGGGGTCGAAATCAGATTGTGATAGTTGGAATAGTTCCTTAGTGTTAAAAGTGACTTGTATGCAAAATTTGGGGTCAATCGAACTTGGTTTGGTTCGTTTTGTTATCGGTTGAAGAATTCTTGAGATTTCAAGTTCATTAAGCTTGGATTGGAGGGTGAATCGTGATTTTAGCATTGTTTTATATAATTTGAGTGTTGGAATAAGTTTGTATGATGTTTTCGGATTGGTTGGCATATTTGGTTGAGGTTGTAGGGGCCTCGTGTGAGTTTCGGATGCTTAACGGAAGTTGATTTGGACTTAGGCAATTGCTGATATTCCTGAACCTGCTATAACCACACCTGCGTATGTAGGACCGCAGGTGCGGCACCGCAAAAGGGGCTCAGTATCAGCAGAAACGGGTTTGGCCTGGTGCTCCAGGGACCGCAGATGCGCCTCGAAAACTGCAAATGCAACCCAGATACCGCAGATGCTTCCCCAGCCCGGTTAAGTGAATTTCGCACATGCGATGCTTTTTCCGCATGTGCGGGACCGTGGATGCGGCCCCATGACTGCAGAAGCGGAAATCGCTGGGCAGAAATATGAAAAATCGAGAATTTAAGTTCATAACTTGAAAAATCAAACTTGAGCTCGGGGGAAGGCGATTCTATGGGGATTTTGAAGAGAATACCATTAATCTAATCTTAATTTCATCATTTAATTTCATATTTGGGCTGAAAATTAGGAGAATTGAGGAAAAGTTGTAGGCCGCGTTTTGGGATTTTGATCGAGGTTTTGGTATCGATTTGAGTGATTTTGGTATGGTTATACTTGTGTGTGAATAGGTGTTCAAAATCCATAATTTTTACCCGATTCCAAGACGTGGGCCCGGGGATAATTTTTGGGCGTTTTTCCTTATTTCTCGCCGTAGCTTTAAATTCATTAGTTAAATTAGTCGCTTGTAGTTTTATTTACGTTATGTAATTGATTTGATTAGATTTGGGCCACTCGGAGTTGGATACTCGTGGCAAGAGCGTGATATCAGATTGATTTTGAGCTGGTTCGAGGTAAGTGGCTTGCCTACCCTTATGTGGGGGAACTCCCTTTAGGATTTTGGTACTGTTGCTATATGAATGTCATGTACGTGAGGTGAAGAGTGCGTACACGTGCACCTTTACGTTTAGGACTACGGGACGTTATCCTGGGAGATCCCCTGTTGTTATTACTACTTGTTGAGTTATTTTCTTTTCTGAAATTTCATCTTTGTTTGACTATTAGCATCTTCAATTATACTGTTACATTCTGTATTGTTTTACCTTAATGTATAATTACATAACCAGTAGGGCCCTGACCTTCCTCGTCACTACTCGACCAACGTTGGCTTGGCATTTATTGGGTACCGTTGTGGTGTACTGATGCCCTTTCCTGCACACGTTTTTTCGTGTGCAGATCCAGGTTGTTATTCTCAGCAGTACTATTAGTGAGGCGGGGCGATTTTCTGAGACTTCAAGGTATATCTGTCGCGTCCGCAGATCTAGAAGTCCTTCTTCATTCTTCTCTTTAGCTATAAACTTCCTTTATTTTCTTTTCTCTAGACATTTTGGAGTTAGAACACTATGTAATCTTCCCTAGCTTGTGATTTCATGAGATTTCGGGTTTTGGGAGAGTTTTTGTTCAGTTTTTGAGAGAGTGGTATTGTATATGTCGAGCGGCATGTTAAACCTTTTTAAAATGTTATCCGTAATTGCTAGTTTCATATTTTATTTCTCTTTTTCCAAAGTTGTTAGGCTTACCTAATCGTAGAGACTAGGTGCCATCACGACAGTTCACGAGGTAGAACTTGGATCGTGACAATTTGGTATCAGAGCCCTAGGTTCATAGGATTCATGAATCGCAAGTTGGTTTATTAGAGTCTCGCGGATCGGTACGGAGATATTTGTACTTATCTTCGAGAGCCTATATAACTCTTAGGAAAAAATTCCACTTCATTTGATTTCCTTGTCGTACTAGATTTTGATATCAAACATTCTAAACCTATGTCTTATATTCTTTCACAGATCGTGAGGACACGTGCTAACGGAGATGACCAGATGCCTGCGCCCCCTACTAGAGTCGTCAGAGGTCGGGGCCGGGGTAGAGGCCGAGGACACGCTTGTGGTATAGCCAGAGCACCCGCGCGAGCTGCTACAAAGGTACCACCAGCAGCTCCCGCCGGAGCCCAGGCGTCTGATACGCCTACTGCTATAACTACTCTAGCCCTCCAGGAGACTCTTGCATAGTTCATGAGTATGTACACCACTCTAGCTCAGGCAGGGTTGCTTCCCCTTGCTGCTGTCACATCTCAGGCTAGGGGAGGAGCACAGACTCCCACCGCCCGCACTCCTGAGTAGAGAGTACTGGTCGATCAGGTCCCAGATATTATACCAGTACCGCTTGTAGCCTTAGTTCAACCCGAGGATAGGGCAGTCGCTTCAGGGGAGGAGCAAAGGAGACTTGAGAGGTTCAAGAAGTACCAGTCTCCTTCATTTAGTGGTCTAGCATCGGAGGATGCTTAGGGACTTCGAGAGGATTGTCACTGTATCCTCCACAATATGGGTATATTAGGATCGAGTGGGGTTTCTTTCACTGCCTTTCATCTTCGAGGAGCAGCCTATCTGTGGTGGCGTACTTTTGAGTTGGACAGTACAGCTGAGGCAGCTTCCTTTACATGGACTCAATTTTCAGATATGTTCTTGTGACGACCCAAAGGGGTCATCACCTGTATTCCTACTCACTCTGTATTTCTGAGGCCGTGAAAACCTCACTTGGGGGTTGCCTCGAATTTGTGTGAACAGTCCGGGCGCGTAGCCGGAACGTTTAAATATGAATTTGTGAGGAAAAAAATAATAAAATTTTGATGTTTTAATTGATTAAGTTTGACTTCGGTCAACGTTTTGGGCAAACGGACCCGGACTCGTGATTCGACAGTCTCGGAGGGTCCGTAGGAAAGTATGAGACTTGGGGGTGTGCCCGGAATCAAATTCCGAGGTCCCGAGTCCGAGGAATGAATTTTTACGTGAAATTGTTTTCTGAAAATAATTAAAAAATTGGAAAGTGTTATTTGTTTAGAAAAATGTGCTGTTGGGCTCGTATTTTGGTTCCGACGCCCGGCACAAGTCTTAAATATGACTTAAGCTATTGCTGTGAAGTTTGGTTAGATTTGGACGTCATTTGACGTGTTTTGAGCTAGAAGCAGTAAATTTGATGTTTCATGGAAATTGGAAGGAAATCATGGGTCTTGAGGCCTAATTCGATGTTGTTTTTGTGATTTAATCGCACGGATGAGTCCGTAGGATGTTTTTGGAGTTATGTGTATATTTGGTTTGGAGCCCCGAGGGCTCGAGTGAGTTTTGAGTGGGTCCCAGGAGGGTCTTAGACTTAAAAGTATCAGAAATTTACAGGTCCAGGTGTTGCAGGCCCCCAGCGCGGCCGCGGTCATTTCCGCGCGATCCGCGCTTGAAGCCGCGCGGCCGCGGTGCATTTCTGCGCGGTCCGCGTGGCTAGGTTCAGAGGGCCAAGGGGTAAGATGACCAGCGCGGCCGCGCACCAAATCAGTGTGATCCGCGCAGGGTAGGTTCAAAGAGTCGTTTCCCTCCCTTCCTCGGCGCAGCCACGGGGCATTTTTGTGCGGTCCGCGCCGGGTCTCCAGTAGTCGGGATTTTCAGTCATTTTTCACTTTTTCAAAACCCAAAACATAAGAGGCGATTTTCCAAATGATTCTACTTCTTCAAAACGATTGGTAAGTGATTTCTAACTTATTTTCTTTACTCCTTAACATCTTTAAACATAATTTCAACTTCAAAACAAAGATTTTAATGGGGGAATTTGGGAATTTAGGGTAGAACTAGGGTTACTAAATTTGGGGGTTTTGGACCTCAATTTGAGGTCCGATTCCAAAATAACTTATATATTTGAGTTCATGGGGGAATGGGTAGTCGGGTTTTGGTTCGAACCTCGGGTTTTGACCACGTGGGCCCGGGGGCATTTTGGGAATTTTTGAACAAACTTGGGAAATTCACTTTTCATGTATTCAAGTTTATTAGATTAGCCTTTGTTGATACATTCAAGTAATTTATGACTAGATTCGAGCGGTTTGGCGGTGAATTCGAAGGGTAAAGCGATACCAGAGGCTTGAGTCGAGTTTGGAGCATTAGAGGTAAGTGTTTGATCTAACTTTGGCTTGAAGGAATAGGATTAGAGTGTTATTATTTGCTAATTGCTAAATGATCGAGTACGGTATATAGGCATGGTGACGAGTATCTATACACCGGTGTCTAGCATGACCGTGGGTCCTTGTATGCACTTATCCTGATATTGTTATGACTCTTCCATGTTAATTGATGTATTCTATGCAAATGTGAAGAGTATGGGGACTAATTACGAATTGTAAATTCTTTGGAGCATTGGCTTGAATGATAATAAGACTATTGAGTAAGAAATGAAAGAAATAGAAAGAGATGTGATTAACCCCTTGCCGGGATGGTTTGAGTATATTGATTATCTCCCTTGCCGGGAGGTGAAAGTATTGTTGTTGCTCCCTTGCCGGGATTTAGTTGTTAATCGTGTAATTTTCTTGTCAGGACATTTCTTATTAATTGTTTATCCCCTCGCCTCGTTTGGTTGTGTGTACTGTTTGGGTGAGGAGGAGTGATAAGGCACGAAGGGTCATTCCGTGCCATATTTTGATTATATTTGCACGAAGGGTCATTCCGTGCCATGCTTTGATTATATTTGCACGAAGGGTAATTCCGTGCCAGGTTTTGATTATTTATGCACGAAGGGACATTCCGTGCTATGATTTGATTATAATTGCACGAAGGATCATTCCGTGCCATGATATGAGAGTTATGTGAGGGAAAGCACGAAGGGTGATGTCGTGCACTTTATTTGATTGATTTTGGTGAGAATGAGCATAAAAGCACGAAGGTTGATGCCGTGCAACTATTGATTATTTTTCTGCTCTCATTAGTTATTGTTATTGCCCTGTTTCTTACTTAAATTGTTGACTTTATATCCGGACTATACTCCCCCATAGTATGCTTCCCTCCCTCTTAACTGTTTAATTTTTGTACCATTTCCTTTTATTGCATATATATATATATATATATTGAACTGCACAGGTTGGTTTGGTAGTCTTGTCTAGCCTCGTCACTACTTCGCCGGGGTTAGGCCAGGCACTTACCAGCACATGGGGTCGGTTGTGCTGATGCTACACTTCTGTGCTCTTTTGCACAGATCACAGTACTGGAGCAGCTTTTGGACCACAGCAGTAGGATATCGATCGGGAGCTGACTTCAGTCCAGAGAATTACGAGGTAGCCTAGCTGGCGTTCGCAGGCCGGAGTCCCTTTCTATGTTTTCAGTTTTGTCTTCATTGTACCGAGACAGACATTTAGGCATTTTCTATTCAGACTTGTTTGTAGCACTCTTTAGTAGTTTGTGAGATAGCGACTCCAGTCTTGGGTAGTGAAATATTAGACTTCCGCATTTTGGGTTTTCAGTTATTTATGTTTTAAAGACTCGTTATTTTATTATTGTTATGTTGTTATCCAGAAATGATTAAATGTGTGGCTTGCCTAGATCCAATAGTAGGCGCTATCATGACTCCCGATGGTGGGAAATCCGGGTCGTGACAGTTCTTGAGAGAGTATGTCCCTTAGAGCCTCAAGGATGCATGGAGTGCGGAGTTCACTACAAGAAAATAGGCCTTTAGCGAGGGGAAATTTGGTCGTTCAAAGTCCAATTTCGGTCGTTATAAGTTGATAACGACGGGAAAAAATCCGGTCGTCACCGGTCGTTAAAAGCTCCGACGTTAAAAGTTAACGACCGGTTTTACAATCCGGTCGTTAAAGGTTCTTTAGCGACAACATAATTGTCGGTCGTTATACATGCTTTTTAGCGACCGAATTTTCCCCTCGTTAAAATGTTATCCGGTCGTTAAAAAACTCTAATCACAACAACTAATTAAGTCAATTCAAGTAATTTTTGCGACCGATATTTCCTTCGTTGATTGTATAATTGTTTTTAACAGCCGAATTTCCCTTCGCTAATGGTCATTTATCTGTTTGAGAAACATGTTGATAAAGAGTTTTAATGACCACATTTTTCTTAGCTAATATGAATATGTAATAAATATAATTACTAAAATTTAAATTACATGAATAGTAATAATTCTTTAGATGCTTTCATACACGCTCAACAACATTAGAAAATAAACCAAATACTTGATATCATGTTAGTATAATGAACTAAAGTATCATATTTACCAGAAACCAATCCAAATTGTATGACATCATTTTTAACAATTCCTAAAAAGAGAAAAAAGTAAAATTGCAACATGTATATTTACATAAGACAATGTCTTTAATCATCCCTCACAAAGCAAAAACCTCTTATACTTCAACTTGCTCTACACTTCTTCAAGGATAGGTTCTTTGGACTTCAAATTTTTAATCTGTTAAAATAACAAATTTATGTTAGTTTGGTAACAAAGAATAAACAACTAAAGAAGATCATATTAAAGTATAATATAAAGATGAAAAATTTGAAGTGAAAAAGTACATGTTGAAATTGATGAACAGGCCTATTCGATGACTACAAAATCTTTTTCTATGTTGATCCTATAGGCATATTGCTCAACTTCTGAAAATTAGTCTAAAGCTGAAAATTTCCAGAAAAAGAAGAAAGGGAAAGGATGATTAACAATGCAAGACTTCAATTCGATGATCGAGATAACAAGTTGGGGTTTAAAGAAATAACGGCTCTTAGACTTCAATCCCATTTCCTTGTTGGAATCAAAATCTAAAACTTCACTCACAAACAAATACAAGTACTACGTAATGATATATTTATTTCAAGAATTCAATTCAACGGGATTAGAGTTTAACTTGGATAAAACAGAACAATTAAAGGCCTTACATTATATCAAGGATATGTTATCAACATAGGAATATCACTGAATGTGATCCAACGATCCTTAGTCTGCAAAAATACTTATTTTTTGGTAAGGAGTCTCCTTAAGTATTTATATTAAGGATAAATATTTTTTTTTTTGGCAAAAATATCACTGAATGTGATCCAATGTCCTTGTGATGACAACTGCCATTATATTGTACTTGTTGTAGGCATCAAGGGCATGGTGAAAATACATGTCATTTGATTTTGTCAAGGACTTTAGACAGTGTAAGCAATGGGGCAGACGAGGATTGTGAAGATCAAATTTTGGTAGAGAAGTTTCAAGGTGATCTGAGGCAACTGTTAGATGATAAATAACGGCAGCAGGTGGTTGAGGGAACATGTTTGGATGCTGCTAATAATAACGGGAACAAGTCCATTGTAGTTCATCAAGGATTTGATGCTAATAAGATGCGAAATACAGCAGCTGTTGCTAAGAATGCATCTGGGCAGCAGCAGGTCACAAAAACTGAAAAAGAACTAGCTAATAGTGGTCCAATTAATCCTGTAGGTGATGTTTCAAAGGGGGTGAAGGGTCAATCTAAACCTACAGGTGATGTTCGTGCTACTACAGCCTTGGCGAGACTTTACAAGGCTGTGAACTCAGCGTTACAAACTAATCCCAAGCTGGATGGTAATGGAGAGGTGGCAGTCGCAGAGATGCAGCTGGTGAACCATCTGATAAGTCAACAGGTTTTAAAGCTTCTATTGTGGCTAATGAGGGGCAAGAATCAGATGTTGTAGCTAAAGGATCTAATGTTTGTAAGCTACTGCCTATAACAGCTGGTTCCAATGCTGCTACAGGTCCCGTTGACGCTACTATAGTTAAGGGTTCTCAGGTTTTACAACAACCCAGTATAATCCACAAGTGGGTCTGGGGACGGTAGTGTGTACGCAAATACCTATACCCGATGGGGTAGAGAGGCTGTTTTCGATAGACCCTCGATTGGCATGGCACGTGTAGCTTCTGGCAAATATTACTATTTTTTAAAGAATTAGCAAAGCATATATGCCCAATGTCACACCAGTTTGACACGAGTACATTATGGCAATTGAAGGATCCATGTAACATGAGGAATGACTGGAGCATAGACCGTTAAAAAAACGCAAACAAGCAACAATGTGATTCTTCAACGACTGAACGTCGACATATGCTTTTATAAACTAATCAGCATAAGATGTGATTTATATTTATATGACATGAGAAGTGAAAAAACGCACGAGATTCTCCTAACCTTAACTTCTATGGTAAGTCTCCAGGATAACTTGTGTAACTCTTCGCTATGAACAGCCACTGGTATTCTGTGGACAAGTAGCTTTGCCACCTTGGGCTCTTGCACCTAAATTCAAAGGAGTAATGACCATCTTACAATCAGGACACAAGAAAGAAAATGAAATTTAAAATAAAAGGCTTTATGATATTACCTCCTCACGAACTAACGGTATGATACAATCAACTCCACGTTCAATCTTGGCAAGAACAAGTTTCATCGCAGTACATGCATCATCCAGACAATTATGTGGAGAGTCCTTCTTTCGAAGTTCAAAACCTAACACAGACTATTTGGAAACTATTGTAAGTAAACAATAGCATTCACCAAGCAGAGCTTGTGATAAATAGTTAAATACTTGTTAATCTTCAGTTTATAAAAGGAACCACAGTTGGAAAAAGAAGAACGGGGAGACAAACCACAAAGACTGCTAAAAAAAAGCAGCACAACTATTTTACTAAACACAAAACGAATAGAGTTATTTGGAATGTTCAGATAAAAGCATTTGAAAAAATGTCTGCACTTATAAATTCCCAAATAAAATAGGAATCCAAAGTAAGGGTTGATATGGCCAACAATGCAACAGAGTGGACATATCGTAGCATGGGAAAGAAATACTAAGATTAAAAAAGCACAGCTTACCTTACACAAATTACTTAAAGATGGTCTTCTATTAGAAGGCTGATCCCGATATTTGAAGATATAAGATGTGTCAATCACTCTTGCATGATCTATCTTCAAAACTATTAAGAACAACATAACAGAGCATTATCAAAAAAAGAAAAACGAAGCGAAATGAACATAACTGAGGAAAANCGAAGGTCATTGTGTAAACTTAGGCCAATCAATATGGTTCCATGTGATAATAGCTTCTTCATGGACATCTGTACATCGGCCAATGAACAAGAAACTCCATCTAAATCTCCAGCGGTTATTCCAGCAATCTCAGTTCTGTAATCTGCAATTGGTTTTTTTGGATTCACAAATTCATTGAGTCTAACCTCCTCGTGTGATGGAAATGAGTAATCTGTCGGATATTGAGGGTGCTCAAAAGTTAAACGAACCAGTCCCTACACTGCCACAATATCAATATTTTAAGCACAGAACTTGTTGGAAAAAAAAAGTGTGTGTGTGTGATGGGGGGGTATCAAAATTGGAGAGCATGCAACTATTTTGCTATCAATAATTCTGAATACTAATTCCAATTTTTATTTTTATTTTTTATTTTTTCTATCACCATGCCCTGCTAGCTTGCGAGCAACTTGACTATACTCCACCGAGCAGCATGTCTTGCCAACAAGCACATGTTGTCAATGGTAACTCCGCCCACAAAGGTTAGAGAAAATCACTCATCATAGCATGTGTTGTAGCTGGTATTCAAACCACGGATCTCCAGGTTGTCACTCTCAAATATCAACTATATATCTACAAGTTATAGCCGTAGTCAAATTCTAACAGAACAAGTTATAGCCGCAGTTAAATTCTAATAGAACAAGTTATAAGACCTATTAGCAGCGACTGGAGATGAATTAGCTACTCTCAACCCACTTAAGTAGATTTTTCCCAACTATCTTACAACAAAACCACCCTAATGTCGCAGTTATGATTCGTAATAATACCAGAAAGCCAAAATATACTCTTCACCTGTTCCGCGGATTCACTATCCGGCGACTTTTTCTGAAGCTTCTCTACAGCATCTCGATTGGAATAACATTGAAACACCTTTTTGAAAAGCTGCACAAAAGGGACATTATGGCATTAGTAGTAGCAGCATTATTTTACGCTAATTAACCAAATGAAAACAAGAGGTAATCGATATTAACCACCTTTATGACATACTCTTTGACTAAACGTCTTCAAAAACGCAAGCAGATCATCAACGGACCTCTTGGACGGGTCACTCAAGCTAACCCCTAACTTCTTGTCATATGATCTCAAAAAATCTTTCCACCCTCCGCTACTTCCTTTCATCTGTCACTTTTGAGCTAACTTGACAATTTCGACTAGAACCTTTTATAACAATTAAACATGAGAAATTACATTTCATCGATCGTTCCTCCGGAAGCTAATTGGTAGTAATTATCTATTGTACATAAATTTTGAATTTGCACTATTGGAAAGCCTAATTACTGTCTAGTTCTACATAAAAAATGTAAAACCAGCTCAGAAATATGAACAACATATTTATAAATCGTTTAACCAGCTAATTGTACTTAACTCCTGCAAAGGTGCGTACATAAAAACTAATTTAAATGAGGTCAAGTATTAAACAAGTGAGCATTTACTGTATAATCAATAAAATTGCAACTTTACGCGGCTGTGAGATTCACCTCTTTCTTCGCCGATGAGGAAATCTTCAAATCCATTGCAAGGGTTGCTCTAAGATTTAGCAGGTGAAGTCCTTGCCCTAGCCCCCAAATATTTAGCAGGTGAAGTCCGTGCCCCAGCTCTAAGGGGTTCTCAGGTTTTGAAGAATGCAAAAGCACCTATGGTTGATCGAAAGGACTGCTATAATAATAGATACTGAGCAATACGCTAATGCAGCTGGACAGTTGATCACTAAGGAACTTGAACAATCTAAGATGCAACTCTCAACAGATCGGAAGGAGAAAAGAGCTGAGCAGGTACTTGATGCTCCAACTCCTAACGGGAATCGAGCTCAATCATCTCTTGAAACTATCGTTGCTTTGAAGGATCCTAAGGCAACAGATGGTACAAAAGGTTTTGGAATTTCCTACTGAGATTCTAAAACATTAAGGAAGTGTCCCGACTGTACATTTTTCTCTGTTTGTCTAAAGAATCTGCTATACGCTCTGTTTATTCCATCTCTAACAAAAGTGATAATTTTATCATCTTACTAATTATAAAAAATTAAAGCAAAACAGAACTTATCCCATCAGATTGTACAAAAAGAAGAAGAGGATAACTAGGAGCACGGTCCCTACCCCAAACAAACCTTCTCCATCATATACAACAAAACCATACTTTCCCAATAGGTAGCAGATGATATACTTTGTATAGGAATGAATATTGACAGCAAGTATACAACAAGTGTCAAGGAGATGGGAAATAACAATGTTAGAAGAACAATGGTGGCACCTCCACCTATGCTAGAAATTGTTGGACAAAAAATGAGCAGACTATGAAACCCAACAATTAGTGAAGGAACCATTGGTGATGGCCCTCTGTTGCCCATATCAACAGTTGGTGCATGTACATGATCAACCAGTTGCTGTACCTGCTGAATTGTTTGAAAATCCAGCAGGTTCTAAAGCTACAACTGTGAATAGGGTGTCTCAGGTTTGCGAGAGGGAAAAGCAGATTTCTAAAGTTCCTACTGTTGATCGTGTTTCAGATCGAGGATGTACTCAAGTTTGTTGAGGTAATGAAGCAACTGGGGTAAGGAAAAACTTAATGAAACCGTGCAGCAATCAAATTTTGAACAGGGCCAGATTTATGTGGATAAAACATCTGTGCAGGTGCTTCACATTCAAGGCAAATCTGGACAAACTCCTATACCAGTAGCTCGATACATAGATGTTACTGATGGGTTTAGAGATGATAAGTGTGAGAAGCAGGGAGCAGACACCATAGAATCAGTTTCTCCAGCTATGCAACAACTCAAAGGACGAGATTGGACAGTGGTAAATCGATCTCATACATCACAAAGTAAAATAGGATTTTCAATCTACTAACCTGTTAAGTGATTCAATCTATTGATCACTTGAAGATGGTGATGAAGGTTGATCAAATACTAGCTTTGCATATTTACTCCCTATCCCATCCATCCAGAAAAAGCATGATACAATATGTGGTTGCAAGTCAAAGCAAATATAGGGCCAGTACAATTAACCTGATGAACTCATATGGATGGAATGCCTATTCCGAGAATTGAAGTTTGTGCAGATTAATCAGACAATTATGTACAATAATCAAACTGCAATTCGTATTGCATCTAATCCAGTGTTTTTCAAGAGAACCAAGCATATAGAAATGACGGTCGTTTTATCATAGAGACACAACCACCAAGTCAGCAAAGTCAGAGGACTAACTTGCTTACATACTAAGTTCCTTGCTAATCCATGAACTATATATGTAGGTTGAAACAAACTTTGGTACATACGACATATATACACACACCCCTTGAGAGGGAAGATTGCTAGACTTAGACCAAGTTAAATCCGTACAGAAGTAACAGTGCACATACTAGTATCTCGCATCGGATAAATGTAATATACATATTGTAAAGTATGCCTATAAAAGAATCCATCATACGACATTCAACTTTATGCATTCTCCCAATCTTTTCTCCTTTTGTCTTCTCATATACCTCCTCACCCCTTCTAAATCAATCCCGAATTAGTATGACATTTTGGTACAATGCATAGTAGCTAAAATCAGTGCATCGATGCTTCTCTGGTCACTCATCACAAAGTTTTCTACTAGTGTCATTTCCATCATAGTTGTTATATAATAAGCTTATGAGGATTCCTTAAGGCTGTTGTATAATTAGATAAGCTATAATGGAGGAAAGGACCAAAAGAGGACAATGCATCCATCCTCTTCTCTAGATTACTTCTAGTTGAAACACAACATTTCTCCCCTTTTCCCGTCCATTTTGGTTTAACATATTGATTCGCCTTATTGTCCAATCAATATATAGATAGAAATAATTTTGTATTTTCTGTCATTCTTTCACCAAAAAGGACACCAACATCCATATACAATACAAGTGTGATCGCAACCGCTAAAAATTATCAACTTTAATTTTAGGAGGACCGATATTTCGACATCTATATTTGGCACACAGTTAAACTGATAGCACGAAATTGACATTTAGAATAAACTGTTAGAGAAGATGATTTAATCGTGGCAGGAGATATAGTAGTTGCTCGTTAAAACATATAACGCTCGATGGGGAGTCAAATCACAATCTATGCTCTGGCCTCTCTCATCCCTGCTCCAGTTCAGATGCCTTTTCTAGCAAAATTATCACTCAATTCACATAGAAAAGGGTAAAATTTTGAACCTTACCTTGATGAGAAGAAACTTGAAGATGAGCAGTTGTTGTCAATGGAGGTGACGAGCAGCTTCGTTCGCTAATTGCTGAATTTTAGGAGTAGAACAGTTTCTCTAATTATTTGAATTCGTCGTAGCAATTCTCTGCTAATTCGTTCAAAACTGAGATTTATGATGGAACTGTTAGAGAAGTCGATGTTTCAGTCTTTTTAGGTTTATACGAACTGTTTAGAGATTGTCGCCATTTTAGGAACTTTTTAGAGATAGTCGACATTATCCCCTCGTTAATATTGAGCTAAAAATTAGTTTTAACGACTGGAAAAAAATTTGGTTGTTATAAATACACTTATAACGACCGGATTATGTCCCTTCGTTAAGAAATGGTCGTTAAAAATCAAATTTCTTGTAGTGGTTTAAGCATTTACGCCAGGGTTCTATGACTGTTTCAGAGTATGTTGTTCGTTTCAGTGACTTGGCTAGGCATTCACTAGCCTTGGTTTCTACGGTTCGCGAGAGAGTTTGCTAGTTTATTGAGGGGCTTATTCCCAGAGTCAGATCTAGCATGGCTCAAGAGTTAGAGATGGATATTTCTTTTCAGTAGGTGGTGAGCATTGCTAGGAGAGTAGAGGGCATGCATGCTCGGGATAGAGAGGAGAGAGAGGACAGCAGGTCTCGAGAGTCATGCACTTATTGTAGTGCTCGTGCCCCAGTTGCAGTTCGTCATGCTAGGGGTTATGTGATCCGCCCCATTCATTCAGCTCTTCCAGCAGCCAGTGGTATTCCAGCTCCTTCTAGACCTCAGGAGCCTTATTATGCACCTCCGGTATCTAGTGTGCCTCCTGCATGGGGTGCTTTCAGTGGTCAGTCCAGCAGACCTGGCCCGAGCCAGCCACATCCTCGTTTTGAGTGTGGCAACACGCGCCATGTGGTGAGGTATTGCCCTAGACTTAGGAGGGATGCACCTCCATAGACTAATCAGCCACAGCGTGCTCCGCAGAGTTCCCAAGCTATGACTACAGCACCAGTTGCTACCCCACCTGCCCAGCCAGCTAGAGTTGGAGGTCGGGGAGGTAGAGGTCACCCTAGAAGGGGAGGCCAAGCCAGATATTATGCTCTTCTTGCCCGTACTGAGGCTATTGCCTCTGATTCTGTCATCACAGGTATTGTTCCGGTCTGTCATAGAGATGCATCGGTTCTATTCGATCCAGGCTCCACTTATTCTTATGTGTCCTCATATTTTGCCCTGCATTTGGGCGTGTCTCGGGATTCTTCGAGTTCCCTTATTTATGTTTCTACTCCTGTGGGAGATTCTGTTCTTGTGGGCCGCATTTATTGTTCGTGTTTGATTTCTCTTAGTGGTTTTAAGACCAGAGCCGATTTATTATTGCTCAGCATGGTAGATTTTGACGTTATCTTGGGCATGTACTGGTTGTCGCCCAATTATGCTATTCCAAATTGTCACGCCAAAACCGTGACGCTGGCTATGCTAGGTTTACCGCGATTAGAGTGGAGGGGTACCTTAGATCACACTACTAGTAGAGTTATTTCATTTCTTAGAGCTCAGCAAATGGTTGAGAAGGGGTGTGACACGTATCTAGCTTATGTGAGAGATGTCAGTATTGATACCCTTACTGTTGATTCAGTTCTAGTAGTACGTGATTTCTCTGATGTGTTTTCGGCTGATCTTCCGGGCATGCCGCCCGATAGAGATATTAATCTTTGTATTGATCTATTGCCAGGCACTCAGCCTATTTCTATTCCTCCTTACCGTATGGCTCCTCCTAAGTTAAATGAGCTGCAGGAGAAATTACAAGAATTTCTTGATAAGGGTTTCATTCGGCCCAGTGTATCACCTTGGGGTGCTCTTGTCTTGTTTGTGAAGAAGAAAGATGGTTCTATGCGTATGTGCATTGATTATCGCCAGTTGAACAAAGTTACAGTGAATAACCGGTATCCTTTGCCTCGTATTGATGATCTGTTTTATTAGTTATAGGGTGCTCGTGTGTTTTATTAGATCGACTTGCGTTCTGGCTATCATCAGTTGAAGATTCAGGAGCAAGATATCCCGAACACTGCCTTTAGGACTCGTTATGGTCATTACAAGTTCCTTGTTGTGTCATTTGGGCTGACCAATGCCCCAGCAGCCTTCATGCATTTGATGCACAGTGTATTCCGGCCATATCTTGAATCGTTCGTCATTTTCTTTATTGATGACATTCTGGTATACTCCCGGAGTCGGGAAGATCATGAGAAGCACTTGAGGATAGTGCTTCAGACTTTGAGGGAAACAAAGTTATATGAAAAGTTCTCGAAATGTGAATTTTGGTTGGATTCCGTGGCATTCTTGGGTCACGTGGTATCAAGTGAAGAGATCAAGGTGGATCCGAAGAATGTAGAAGCACTGCAAAGTTGGCCAAGACCATGCTCGGCTTGGGAGGTCATTACCGTCGGTCTGTTGAGGGATTTTCGTGGATTGCAGCACATATGACCAGGCTGACCAAAAAGGGTGCTCCGTTCAAGTGGACGGAAGTGTGTGAGGAGAGCTTTCAGAAGCTTAAGACAGCTTTGACTACAGCCCTAGTATTTTGATATTGCCTACAGGTTCAGGGTCTGATACTGTCTATTGTGATGCCTCGAGGATTAGCCTTGGAGCGGTATTGAAGCAGGACGGTAGGGTGATTGCCTACGCATCCAGACAGCTGAAGGTGCATGAGAAGAATCATCCAGTCCATGATCTTGAGTTAGCTACTATTTTTCATGCCATGAAGATTTGGCGTCATTATTTGTACGGTGTTCCTTGCGAGATCTATACTGATCACCGGAGCTTGCAGTATCTGTTCCAGCAGAAGGACCTTAATTTGTGTCAGATGAGGTGGTTAGAGCTACTGAAGGACTATGATATCACTATCTTGTATCACCCGGGCAAGGCTAATATGGTAGACGATGCTTTGAGACGTCGGGTGGAGACTTTGGGGAGTTTGGCTTATCTACCAGCAGCAGAGAGGCATATGGCGATGGATGTTCAGGCCTTAGCCAGCCAGTTTGTCAGATTGGATATTTTGGAGCCAAGTCGGGTCCTAGCTTGTGTGGTTTCTCGGTCTTCCTTATTTGATCGAATCAAAGAGCGTCAGTATGATGACTATCATTTGCTTGTCCTCAAGGACAAGGTCCTGTATGGAGACTCCAGAGATGTGACCATTGGTGATGACGGGGTATTGAGGATGCAGGGTTGAGTATGTGTACCCAATGTTGATGGGCTGCGGGAGTTGATTCTAGAGGAGGCCCACAAGTCGCGGTATTCCATCCATTCGGGTGCCGCAAAAATATATCAGGATTTGAGGCAGCACTATTGGTGGAGAAGGATGAAGAAAGATATAATTGAGTTTTGTAGCTCGGTGCCTTAATGGTCAGCAGGTAAAGTATGAGCACCAGAGACCGGGTGGCTTGCTTCACCGGATAGATATTCCGGAGTGGAAGTGGGAGATGATCACCATGGACTTGGTAGTTGGACTCACATGGACCTTGAGGAAGTTCGACGCTATTTAGGTAATTGTGGATCGGCTGACCAAGTCGGCACACTTCATTCCTGTATGTACTACCTATTCTTCAGAGCGATTGGCTAAGATTTATATACGGGAGATTGTTCGTCTGCATGGTATTCTAGTTTCCATCATTTGAGATAGAGGTACTCAGTTCACATCACGATTCTGGAGGGTCGTATAGCATGAGTTGGGTACTCAGGTGGAGTTGAGCACATCATTTCACCCCTAGACAGACGGACAGTCCAAGTGCACTATTCAAATTCTTGAGGATATGCTCTGTGTATGTGTGATGGAGTTTGGAGGTTCTTGGGATTAGTTCGTGCCACTGGCTGAGTTTGCCTACAATAACAATTATCAGTCCAGCATTCAAACGGCACCGTACGAGGCTTTGTATGGTAGGCAGTGTAGATCCCCGGTGGGTTGTTTTGAGCTAGGTGAGGTTAGATTATTGGCCACAGACTTGGTTCTAGAATCTTTGGAGAAGGTTAAGGTTATTCAGGATAGACTCCGCACAGCCAAGTCCAGACAGAAGATTTATACGGACCGGAAAGCTTGCGATATTTCATTCATGGTTGGAAAGCGGGTCTTGCTTCAGGTTTTGCCTATGAAGGGCGTTGTGAGATTTGAAAAGAAAGGGAAATTGATTCTGAGGTTTATTGGTCCCTTTGAGGTATTGCGACGTGTTGGGGAGGTTGTTTATGGGCTTGCCTTACCTCCCGGTCTGGTAGGAGTTCATTCGGTATTTCATGTTTCGACGCTCCGGAGGTATCAAGGTGATCCGTCGCACGTGTTGGATTTCAGTTCAGTCCAGTTGGTCAAGGATCTATCTTATGTTGAGGAGCCAGTGTCTATACTGGACAGGCAGGTTCGAAAGCTGAGGTAAAAGAGCATTGCATCAGTAAAGGTTCAGTGGCGGGGTCATCCGGTCGAGGAGGCGACTTGGGAGACCGAGCAAGATATGCGCAACTGTTACCCTCATCTTTTCACCACTTCAATCATGTCTCTACGCTCGTTCGAGGACGAACGAAAGTTTTAGGAGTGGGAGGATGTAATGACCCGGCCAGTCGTTTTGAGAATTTACGCCTCGATCCCTTATTATCTTCTTTCCCCGTGTTTATTTCTGCTATTATGGGTTGCCGGGAAGATTCATTTTGAGTTTCGGAGAGTTTTAGGCCACTTAGTCTCTAAATGAGAGCTTAACTTTAGAATTTGGACCGTAGTGGGAACAGTGTGAAGAGGGCCTCGGAATGGAATTTCGTTGATTTTGTTAGCGTTGTTAAGTGATTTCGGACTTAGGGGCATGTTTGAATTGTGTTTTGGAGGTCCGTAGCTTATTTAGACATGAAATTGCGGAAGTTAAATTTTTGAAGTTTCCGGGTCAATAGTGAAATCTTGATATCGGGGTCGGAATCCAATTTCGAAAGTTGGAATAGTTTCGTAGTATTGAATGTGACTTGTGTGCAAATTTTTGGGTCAATCGGACTTGGTTTGGTTGGTTTTGTCATCGGTTGTAGAATTCTTGAGATTTCAAGTTCATTAGGCTTGGATTGGAGGGTGAATCGTGGTTTTACCGTTGTTTGATGTGATTTGAGGGTTGGGATAAGTACATGTGATGTTTTAGGATTGGTTGGCATGTTTGGTTGAGGTCCTGGGGGCCTCGGGTGAGATTCAGATGCTTAACGGAAGTTGATTTGGACTTAGGCAATTGCTGATATTGCTAAACCTGCTATAATCGCACCTACATATGTAGGACCGTAGGTGTGGCGCCACAAAAGCGGCTCAGTAACCGCAGAAGCGGATTTGGCCTGGTTCTCCAGGAACGGTAGATGCAGCTGGGAAACCGCAGATGTGGTACCACAAATGCGGCCCAGTGACCGCAGATGCGGCCTCAGCCCGGTTAAGTGAATTTCCCATTTGCGATGTTTTTTCCGAAGGCGCGGGACCGCGGATGCGGCCCCATGACCGCAAAAGCGGAAATCGCTGGGTAGAAATATGAAAAATCGAGGGTTTGAGTTCATAACTTGAAAAATCAAATTGGAGATCGGGGGAAGGCGATTCTGTGGGGATATTTAAGAGAAGATTAGTGGGTAATGATTCCTAACTCCTTTTTGATTGTATTCCATTAATCTAAGCTTAATTTTATCATTTAATTTCGGATTTGAGGTTAAAAATTAGTAGAATTTAGGAAAAGTTCTTAGGCCGAGTATTGGGATTTTGATCAAGGTTTTGGTATTGGATTTGAGTGATTTTGGTATGATTAGACTCATGAGTGAATGGGTGTTCATAATCTGTAATTTGTACGCAATTCCGAGACGTGGGCCCGGGGAGGATTTTTGTGTGTTTTTCCTAATTTCTCTCCGTAGCTTTAAAATCATTAGTTAAATTAGTTTCTTCTAGTTTTATTTACGTTATGTAATTGATTTGATTAGATTTGGGCCACACGGAGTTGGATTATCGTGGCAAGAGCATGATATCGGATTGATTTTGAGTTGGTTCGAGGTAAGTGGCTTGCCTAACCTTGTGTGGGGGAACTCTCTTTAGGATTTTGGTACTGTTGCTGTATGAATGTCGTGTATATGAGGTGACGAGTGCGTACACGTGCTAATTGTTAAAAAACTCCAGTTTCATTAAGTAAATATATGTGTTTGTCCTTTAATTGAGCAATACTTGTACTTGAAGTTTCCTGTTTAGCTTAGGAAAAGCATGACTATGTGACTTAACTACCTTATCTGCTTTAACTACTTACTTAGATTCTGTGTAGCATGATTAGAATAGAAATTTCTGTTTATTCTTGAATAGAATTGTAGATTTCTTTCTTGAGACTGTTGTGTGTTTACTTTGGGACTACGGGACGGTATCCTGGGAGATCCCCATTGTTTCTTTACTTTAGGACTACGGATCGGTATTCCGGGAGATACCCGTGCACCTTTATATTTGGGACAACAGGACGGTATCCCGGAAGATCCTTCTGCATGGGAGTTCCCCTGTTGTTATTACAGCTTGTTACGTTATTTTCTTTTCTGAGATTTCTTCTTTATTTGACTGTTAGCATCGTTAATTATACTGTTACATTTTGTACTGTTTTACCTTAATGTATAATTATATAACTAGTAGGGCCCTGACCTTCCTCGTCACTACTCGACCAAGGTTAGGCTTGGCACTTACTAGGTACCGCTATGGTGTACTCATGCCCTTTCCTGCACATCTTATTCGTGTGCGGATCCAGGTTCTTCAGCTCAGTCGTACTATCAGTGAGGCGAGGCGATTTTCATAGATTTCGAGGTATATCTGCCGCGTCCGTAGACCTAGAAGTCCCTCTCTATTCTTCTCTTTAGCTATAGACTTCCTGTATTTACTTTCGTTTAGACAACCTGGAGTTAGAATACTATGTAATCTCCCTAGCGTGTGATTTCATGAGATTCCGGGTTTTGGGAGAGTCTTTGTTCAGTTTTTTAGTGAGTGGTATTGTATATGCCGAGCGGCATGTTAAACCTTTTTACTATGTTATCCGTAAATTGCTAGTTTCGTATTTTATTTCCCTTTTTCCAAAATTGTTAGGCTTACCTAGTCATAGAGACTAGGTACCGTCACGACAGTTCACGGAGGGAGAACATGGGTCGTGACACCCTCCCTTTTATAAATCTTGATTTTAATGGTAATTAAGCATATAAATAATTGATCCCTTAAAATTAGTCCAAGTCCTATGGAGCTACCTCAGGTAAATTTTAAGGGGTGTCCTACACCTTCTACTTAGAAGAAAAAGAAACTTTACCCATAATCTAACTGGTTAGCAGACCAATCAAAAATATAACTTAGCAATTAAATAGGTACCCTAATATACCTTTAAATATTAGGTGATTTCTGTCTTTCATCAACAACATAGAAACTATAAGTTGAATCATGTCTTTACTAGTGCAAAATACGGTGCAACAACAATTAAATTCAAGTAACACAATTTATTGCATAGTGAAGTCCTAGGTCTACTCGGACATAAATATGAATCTACTACCTATGAACCCTCGTCACCTCGTATGTACGTATCCCTCGCAATGAGTAGCACATATCAAATATATCACCTAAGGGGTAGTTTCCCCCTCACAAGTTTAGACAGGAGACTTACCTCGCTCCGAAGTTGCATGACCGGCTCCAACACCCCTCCAACAGCTCAAACCAATGCCCATCAATCTGAAACTAGTCAAACGGTGAGAAAATGAATCAAAATATACTCCAATGGTTCCCAATGGAACTCCAATGGGAATTGGATAGTAGGATTTACAAAATTTAGTCATACAAATGGCTCATTAGAAGCAGAACTAATGGCTCTACAAGAAGGACTACAAATTGCACAAGAATGGAATTTGTTTCCGCTGGAAGTAGAATCGGACTCCACTGAGGTAAAACAATTCATAAACCAAGGCAATGAAATGTATAATAATATTATTAATAAATGCATGTTGTTAATCCACCAAGGGAGAGAAGTGATCCTCAGGCACGTGTTCCGGCAAGGAAATGAAGTGGCCCATCAGCTAGCTAAGATGCACGACCAGCAAACAAGGACAAAAAAATATTTTGTGAAACCCCCCCTTTTTGTGTTGAATCCTATGTAATCAACGACAAGAAGGAACAATATGTTTTTGTAAAGCATCTAACTACTGATGCTTGTAATGCATTAGCTTCACTAGGGAATCTGTCACGCCCCAAATTCAAGGGACATGACCGGCGCCCGACCGGGTAGCCCCAGCCAAGCGAACCTGGATGCCTTTCCTAACCCACATGCTACCCCACGTTTTCCTTACTCAATTATTCCAAGAATTTGCCAAATAATCAATTAAGAACACTTTTTAATTTACAAAACACATACATACTTACATAATAGTAATGAAATCACCAACTAGTTACCAATGTATGAAAACACGGATCTACACAAGTTTCTAACCCACATCTACTGTCTACGGAGCCTCTAAAAGTACAACAGGATAATATAGTATTTGCCGGTAACAAGGCTCCGGCTATACCTTATACAAAATCAAAAATAAGACTCCGAAAACAAGCGGCCTGAGCCACGCAGGGCCCCGAGAGGAAAGGGGCTCACCAAAAGCTGATGGAGGACGAAGGGGAGCTACGATCGGTGGACTGGAGTACCTGCTACGGATCCACCTACAATCATAACACGGATGTAGCGCCCCCGGCAAAAGGGACGTCAGTACATTTGAATTCTACTGGTATGTATGAACAAACTTTGCTCCAAGTAAACTCGAACCATAAGCAAGTAAGTAGCAGTAATAAAAGTGACAATCAAATCCACAAGGAGGGAACAATTAAGCCAACAGGTATACAATCTCTCCTCCATAAACAAGCATGTAATTGTAATGGAAATAACAATCAAATCCACAAAGAAAGAGCAATTCAACATGTTTACAATCTCTCCTGTTTCCCCTTCCACATTTCCACATCAATAATTTCACAATTTGTTCATAGTTTATTTCAATAGCGATTTCGATCGCTTTCCAACCTTATTACCTCGGCCACCCTTATTATCTCGGCCACCCTTATCACCACAACCAACACCTTATTTCTTCGTGTTGCGGTGCGCAACCCGATCTCAGCGAACAATCACAATTCACAAACAACACAACAACAACAACTCACAAAGAATAACAACAACAATCCTCAAGAAACAACAACAATGACCCTCAAGGAACAACAACTACCATTTACAAAGAATGACAACAACAATCCTCAAGAAACAACAACAATGACCCTCAAGGAACAACAACAACAGTTTAGATGAATTTCCATAACCATCAATACCATTTCCATGTATTCCACTACTCATATGAATTAAGAGGTCACAACGATAATTTCCCATGACAAACCACATATGTTACTACCACGGTCATTCCGATCACATCAATTCCCATTTTCTTCCATTACTTGTTTCACAGTTCTTACCACATAGTACATTCACAATCGCAAACTTGGTTTATTTCTGATTACTTGCATCAATATAGCGAAGTCACAACCACAATCACTCAACAATACCAATCACAGGAATTTCACAAACAAATCACGTAGAAATCACATACCAAGCACTTAAACACACAAACAAGGCGATTTTACAAGTTCAAGGTTAGCCATACATACCTGGAGTCGAGTTCCCTTTAAACTTCTATTTCCAATTCACCAAATGGTCTAGCAATGTCAATTTAGTGCACAAGTTAACGCGTATGACTTAGAAAAGAAGTTCACAATTTCTACTCAAACTTATTTAGGTTACCAACCCATCTTTGCACCATCTTTTACTCCTACCCAATTACTCTGACTAGGTTTTAGGTTATAGAATGACATGCATGTATGAGTTCAACCACTATTTTCAAAGACCAATGCATGAGACTCCCCCCCCCCCTAGCTTAAACAAAAATTTTGGTGAAAAGGGTTAGGGATGTTACCTGCAAGAAAAGGGGGATGAAGATAAGCTTGAAATTTCCCGGCCCGGATGGTTTTGAAGAATCAAATTTTGGAGAAGATGACTTTCTCTCTCAAGACCCTCTCTTCCTCTCTCTTATTTTGTGCAGAAGATCGTTAAAAATGAGGGGCTGGGGGTATTTTATTAAAAAAGGGGGTCGGGTATAAAATTTTAGAAAATAGAAGCCCGAGCAAGATCTGCGGTCGCATTCTACGATCGTAGAACTGAAATGCGGTCCGCAGATTGGACCGCAGAGTTGCTCCCAAAACTCTGATGATTCTGTTTTTATCTGCGACAGGAATGCAGTCCGCATTCCTGTTATGCGGTCGCATTGTGCGCTGCATAACTGACCTTCACAAATCCTTGAGCAACTTATGCGACGATTATGCGATCCGTATATTGGTTATGCGATCGCATAATAGACCGCATTTTCAACATTAATTTTGACAACTCTTCTGTTCCACTCTGCGGTAGAAATGCGGTCCGCATATCAATTATGCGGTCGCATTTTGGACCGCATCTTGACCTCATGTTTCACCAAACCACAGCTTCACTATGCGGTAGGAATGCGGTCTGCATACCAGGTCTGCGACCGCATTCTTGACCGCATAATGGCATTTTCTGGAAAAATTGATTCTTTTGATTTTTACAAGCTTAGATCAATACAAAGGGTCCTAAGAATTCTACGCATTCTAACACATATTCTGAGTCGACACCACAAGATACTAGGTTTTGAGCCAAAAAATTTTACGGGGCCTCACAGAATCAATGTGTCCTAAGTGACACAAACAATATATGTAATATTTTACTTACGCCGTAGTACCAATATGAAATATCCTGTTTTTCTCAACAACAAAAAAATAATTCCCTACTCTGCTCGAAAAATCTACAAAGTCTACCTTCGGCCCACTTGCCCGAATTGTGAAATTTTTCAAAAATTAGAATTACCCATAACACCACGAACACAAATATATAATTTATCCCTAATTTCATGTCCAGTTTCGTGGTCAAAATCCAAAATATAATGTTATAGTTTTCTTCCAAAATCACAAAATTTTTGCAAAATTCCAAGTTTAAATCCACACATAATCCATGTATTTATCTTACAACAAGTGGAAATAACTTATCTCATGATAGTTGATGAAAAATCCCTTCTAAGAGCTCCAAAAATCGCCCAACCAAGTGAAAATGAGAGAAAAATGAACCAAATCCCGTAATTAAAAACATCCTGCCCAGGCCCTTCCCCTTCGCGATCGCGGAAATATCCTTGGGATCGTGAAGGCCAACAACTAGATGCCCAAAATTCCTCAATTGTGATGGCAAAGATTTACCTCCCAGAACTACGCATTCACGAAATAAACGTCGGCGTAAGGCAAAAATACCTGGCCCATCATTCCTTCTCCACGATCGCGGTTTCCAAGTCACGATCTCTTAGCACAAACCATCATCCCCAATATTCCTTCTTCGTGATTGCAATGCATGACACCAGCAACCAACACGAGCCAAAGCACCAAAACTTAGTCCTAAACCACCCCGAATCACACTCGAGGTCCCCGGGACCCAATCAAATCACACCAACAAGTCCTAATACTTTATCCAAACTTATCCAAAGGCTCAAAACGCCACGGATAACATCAAAACCACGAATCAATACTAAAAATCCTTCTTTCAACTTTCAAACATTCAAACTTTGACGAACGCATCCTAATCATACTTAAACATTCTACAATGATGCCTAACTTTACGCACAAGTCACAAATCATGATAAAAACCTACTCTAAGGCTCGAAATTCCAAACAGACATCGATAACGCCAAAGTCCACTTCGTATCAAACTTAGGAATTTCTAAAACCTTCAAAATTCCAACTTTCCATAATACGCGCTGAAATGCTCCCGCGCCACCCGATACTTAATTCGGACATACACCCAAGTCCAAAATTAGTATACAAACTTATTGGAACCTTCAAATCTTGATCCCGGGGTCGTTTACTCAAAAGACAAATTTCGATCAACTCATCCAACTTAAAGCTTCCAAATAGATAATTTTCTTTTCATATCAACTTTGAACTTCCCAATATTCAATCTCGACCACACGTACAAGTCATCAAAAATTAAGTGAAGCTACTCAAAGCTCAAACCACCTATCAACTGATATATCTCAAAACAACATGTCAGGTCGTTATAGGTAAACACACCATTTGGTTGCATCAAAGCATTTTGAAGGGTTCTCCGGAATTCTCCCTTCTACTAGATATATTAGGCCAGCTCTCTCAGCCTCTCAAACAATTTTGCAAAGGTTTCAGTAATCGAGGTGTAGATTTTGGGACCTCTTTCCTCAATATTTTGGCATAGTCGGGGTGTATAGGCGGGTCGATTTTGATTGGTGGTGGTTTGAACTAGAGCATAGGGTCATAGGGTGTTTGGCTTTATATGGGTGCGAGGTGGGTGGTATTGTGGTTGGGGATTATTGTATAGTTATTCTCTGTGTATTGGAGTGTATGTAGGTTGGTGTGGACGATGGGTGTTCACAGGGTAAGTGTTGTTACTGTGGGGTGGACTTGACTGGTAATAGGGAATGATTATTGATACTTATTCCTTCTTCTTCTTTCCGCTGCTTGTCAAACTAGACTGAACTGCTGGCAGCTTGCAACAAGGCCATTGATTGTACCTTGCCAGACTTGATGCCTTCTTCCAAAAAAACTCTTATCTCAACAAGTTCGGGGAACTTCTTCCCCATCATGTCCATCATCTTTCCAAAGTAAATTCTTTCTTGAGCCCCGATGAAGTATTTGGTCAGTTCATTGTCATCTTGGAAGCCTCCAACCTCCAATGGAGAGCATACTCTTCAAATAATTCTAATGGTTTTTTATGCATGTTTACCAAGGCGAACCTGTCTGGAGTAATTTTGGTGTTAAATCGGAAATGATTCATGAAATCCTCTGTCATATCTTGCCATTATCTTCAGTTTCTTAGGTCCTGGTGGCTGTACCAAGTGAGTTCCTCCCCTGTCATACTCCTGATAAATAACTTCTTCCTCAATTTTTGTTCCATACTACTCTGACCAGCTTGTCGCAGTAGGCGTGCATGAGGATCACCTATCCTATCAAAAATGTTAAATTTCGGAGGCTTATACCTTACTAGCATGTCCACACTAGGGTGTATTCACAAATCTTCATAATCTAGGCTCTCTCTTCCTCAAGCAACCCGAAGATACTTCATTTGTTTCCACAATTCTCGCAACTATTCGGATACCGACTCTTTTTCTTTGTACTTTGCTTCTCTTTCCATTTCTGCATTGATCAATTTCATATGGCATCCTGACAAGGTGTTGTGAATGTGGGTTCTAAAGTGGAATATATGTGCGGAACATACCGCTCGTGTGTAGTGGTGTGTGCCGCAAGTGTGTGTTGGGTTTGATTGTTGGCAAAGGTAAAGTTGTCACAAAGAGGGGTATGAACCGTGTTAGTAGCAAATGGTGGGTTTGTAATGTCTGGGCATATATTGGTACATAAGGGGTATGTATAGGAGGATTTAATAGGTTTGCAGGGGTTACTGGGGGTACAACCTGGGTTGTGGGGTTTGTAGTGACTGTGGATGGGGTATTGTTTGCTTGACGGGTGGTTGAAGGGAAGTGATGGGGGATTGAGTCTAGTAAAGGAAAGTGGGGTAGTTGTGGAAGCTTCATCACGTCTAAATGCGCCAGCTCTCGAATATGATGTACCACTGCTCTTAGTGATTCCATATTTTGCGCCATCCCAGCAACATGATCGTCGTATCGAGTATCATTCTTTTCTCCCGATTCCCCTGAGTTGTCGGCTATTACCAAAGCGTGTCCGGTCAGGTCATCAGTCGCATATATCTTACCTTTTGATCTAAAGTTGTATGGTGGTTCAGCTAGTTTTTTGAGTCAACACAAACCAACCTATGTTTTCGAGGGATTAACTAATAAAATAATGCGAAAAATAAAAGAAAATAAAAGCGGAAGATAGTTTCAAGGTTTGCACAAATATAAGAACATAGAAAACATAGTTCACATATAAGCGTGTTTCCTAATATGCGAGGGACCTCTCTTTTCCGGAGGTAGGCCTATATCGCAAATTTTGATGAACAATCAGATTTTGACATGTTTAGATCTGGAGAAAATGTTTGGTTTTTCATTAACAATATTTGGATTACAATAGGCGGGAGCAACATTGTTTTTCCAACATCCACAAGATTACATGGGCACCACAGACTTTCCCTTAGGGAAATTAAAGGGTACGTGATAAAGCGTGCAAGATAGGAACAAGGGGAAATCAACAAAGCACTAGTATTCATCCCTGAAATCGTCTCCCATGTTCTCCTCTTCCAGTTCCTCTTCTGGGTATTCCTCAAATTTTTCATCTTCTTCTTCTTGCTCATTGTATTCGAGTTGTTCTTTAGGATCTTCTTTTGGTTCTATTTCAGATTCAATTTGTATATACTCGACCACTCGATCATCATCCTCCGGAGGTGGCAGCATATGATCAACTTACCTTGGGACCACTTACCAATGCATGAAGGTAGTTACGAGATAATGAGGCAAAATCTCTACATAGATTTGCAAGGTTGCTGCTGCATCTTTTAGCCAGGCCACTCCTTCTTTGATTGGTCAGTCCAACTCATCTTCCTCATTGATCCAGACAAAGTATTCTGGAGTACATCATGAATTTTGACCCATCGGCATCATAATTATGTCACTCCACTAGTCCTGAGCTTACTCACCTTTTGGATTGGCCCATTTTACTAATCTTCATACCGAGACGTTCTCGATCGGAGGGGTACATCTTGTAGAGGTCCATACGGTTGAATGCCTTTGAGTCCTATCAGCTCTATGAAATACTTATAAGGGGTTCTCAGAATTGCCCTTCCGCTCAACCACGAAAGCTTCTAGTTTATCTCTTTTCCACTCAAGTTTGTCAGTATCTCTCTCTATTCTTCCCGTCCACGCAATGAGACCCAATGTCTCATTCTCTCATTATCACTCCTGACCATATTGATAACACCAGTAAAATAGTGGACAATGGCCTCTCTTTGAAAGAAGTTTTCTGTGGTCCATATTTGGAGTAACAAGTTGCAGCCTTTGAAAAAAATTGTACCCTCGAGAACATGCAGACAATGCTCGACCACGGGCAATAAGTTAGTGTTGATTCACCCTCTCCTTTGTGGGAAAACCAGTAACCCTAGCAATGTCAAAGAGAATGTAAAAGGACGGAGACTTTCCCAGGTCTCCTGATCACATTGGAACTCCCCCTAAGTACAACTTGTAGCTCTCTCGATGTCCAAACAAGTCAAACAATTGGTCTAAGATCCCCCATCCATCTTCAATGTTCCTCAACTCCAGCTACCCGCAAAACCCAAAACGTCGACAAACCTGTATCTCGGCATGCTAAATAGCAGTATCGGCATTATCCCAGCAAATGTCAGCTCTGTGAAGCTAGTGACTTCTTCTAGAGTTGGCACCAATTCACAGTCAACGAACTTGAAAGCCACTTTGGATAGATCCTAGAATTCTATCAGCAACCAGCTAAGAACCTTATCGGCCCGGATGTTTAGTAAGACAATCAATGATCCTAAGTGCATCCTGATCTCATCTCTATTGTCTCGGCATATGTTCTTCTTCCATTGTTTCACATTATGTAGCGCTCACATGACAATATTGATTTAGGAGATGTTATGGTTGATTTCCATTTCTGAAGAGGTGAAGCAAGAGGTTTGATAAGTGTTTTACTTCGGATCTTTAACATCTTATCATGATTGTTTCGTCATTCCAAAAAAATTCATGTCGTTGGGTGCATAACCCATTGATATTAGGGTGGATTTCAAAATTATATATCAATTCCAAGGACCGACTCACCAAAGGTTTATGTAGTATGACCTATGTTTGCTAGAGTAGAGTGTTTCCTAATTCTTGGTATTGGACTGAATGCTGCGACATTATGTCAATGGACCTGACAAAAGCCATTATCTGAGACTAAAAGAATTTTGAATGAAGGTTCAGAGGGGTGTACAAGACAACCCTCACGTGCCATTGTGTGTGATAGTGTACGGCCAAGACTCGATAGGAAAGAGTGTGATGACAGTGTATATATAAGTGGTAACAGATAGTGGGATAACATCAATAATATTAAAGCAGGCAGGTAAGTACATGTTGAATAAATAGGTACAAGTAAGCATATATTTGCAAATTAACAAGAGTTAAAGCGGCATATAAACAATCATTCCCAAATTCTAGATCTAGTCTAAGTCTGTTAAGGTCAGAACCTAAGCTTTTTCCCCAGCAGAGCCGCCACGTTGTTGCACCCTATTTTGCACGAGTCAATACAAGATTCAACTAGTGGTTTTCCTGTTGATGATGAAAGTGAGTTGCCACATAATATTTAAAGGTTTACTAGGGTACCTATGTATTTATTAAATCATTATCCTCTTAGTCTGCTAACTAGTGAGATTTGGATAAGGGTTCTTGTTCTTTTAAGAGAAAGGTGTTAGGCACTCCCTACAATCTACCTAAGGTAGCTCCATAGGACTTATACTAGGTTTGGGGAATTTAATGTCTATATTCTACATAATTAGTGCTTAAAAGCTTATGACTTACCCTATATCATGTTTAGAACTTTATTTTTTTTTTAAAAAGAATAGGCTTAATTTATGGAACCCCTTTGAAATGTCTACATAATTGCAAGAATTTTCTAAATGTGTTAATAATATTTATATTTGCAAACCTTGTAAATATGACTTAAGTTTAAAATACTTGACTTTTGAAATAAGATGGCTATTTGTGTAAAACAAAGGCTATTAGAGAAATGGGTTTAGATATACCTTAAAAAACTAGTTTCAGATCTTGCATCCAAGTTTAGAAGAAAATCATTTGGAGCTCTTTGGTTGCAACTGTGTTCGTTTGGTTTGTAGAAAAACTCGACTGTGAGATTACTTGCCCAATTCTGGATTTTAAAGAAAGAGGGTTGTCGACTTCCCAAATCTGTTTTGAACATCGCAAATCCATGAAAACGGTTAGTATATATGAGATTCAAGACTGTATAATAGGAATAACTAAGTAAGTCGAAGTTATTTCACTACTAAAGCGAAAGTACTTTTTATTTGCCTAATTTGTTAGCTCGCCTAGGTTGCTAAAGTAATTCAAAGAGATAAAAGAGAAAAGCATTCACTCAAATATTATCAATTTCATATACATAAAAGTAACAACAGGTTATGTAAAGCAAAATAAAGGAAGAGAATTGGATTCTGTCGCGCCCCCTTTTTCTCGCGAAATCGGGTTTATGACATTTTGGTATGGGACAACTCGTTCCTTTTGGGAACTGGGTTTGCATTTGAAGAGTCGCCACCTAATGATTAAGGTGCATTAGGACACCAATAGAGATTCAACTCTAAGCTTGCTTGAATAATCAGAGATTGGGTAAGGGCTTGAAATTATCCTAAGGGGAAGGTGTTAGGCACCCCTCAGGATCCACTAGTGTGGTTCCTGGCCAGACAGTTATTGTGAATTTGGGGTACAATTAACATGTAAGCAGATAAGGCTCAAGTAAGAGGGGATTTCAATACATAATAGTTTGAAAGTAAACAAATTTGAAAGAACAATCAAAGAGCTGATTTTTAGATAAGAAGTTACAATGCTGAAAAAAGAATAAAGAATAAAGGAAAAGGGGGTCCAGGGTTTATTAAAAATATGGATCACCCCACACAATGTCCGGTAATCACTCCTCAAAGAGGGGCTACACGTGACATTATTGCGTGGTCATCATATCCATATCTACCCTTCCCACCCTGTTAAGGCATTAAAGCGCGGATTGGTCTCGATTAGTTATTGCATGCTATTACCCGTCCCATTCCTATCAGTCCCGGAGGCATTTAGGACTACTAATCCTAAAAGGGAGGGGTAGTTAGGCTTATTTGATGTTTCCAAGGTAAAAATTCTAAGGCGACATACAAAACATATAAAGACTGCACATTAAAGGGGGAAACACATAAGCATATAAGGCTCAAGTATACCTCCTCAAACAAAAGTACATAAATAGCATGACTTGCACATACTTTTTAGGTCTGATTTAAAGCACATAAAGACGAGGGATGTTAATTGTTGAGGCAGCTTAGTTTATTACATAACTTATATAAGAAGTCCAAATCAGGCCTGCCTGCTGGTTGTAGCATTTAACAAAGCGGATTTGGCTTTACAATTATTATCCTAAGGCTTGCCTGAGTGCTTAGGTGGAGTCCTATAGGCATGATCTCTACTTAGTTCAGAAGGGATAAAATTAAATTAGACTAGTTACAGGTTCTGCATGTGATAGTATCTACTATTGCTGATTTTTAATCCCTATGAACAGGATATCTAATATTGAATGGGAATGAAACGAGTCTGATTTTATTTAAGAATCCATGCAGGCATGATTTCTATATGTTACTGATTTCGAAATTACGAATGTGATACTTATTTATAGCCGTTTAGAACCTAAAGCGTGATATCTAAGTGGCATGCAGAATTCGAATACGACCTATAGGTAGGTTATCTAGCTGTGAAAACTGAACAAGCAGGATTTAGTATAAGTCCTAGAGACATGATTTCTAATGTAGTTTGAATGCAGAATTAAAAGAAGTCCTATAGGCATATTTTCTAATGCAGTTTGAAAGTGCAGAATTAAAAGAAGTCCTATAGACATATATTCTACCCTTGCATGCATAATTACCCAACCCTTTTTCACTAGCCAGGCCCAAATGTTCATTGCAAATTATTACAAACCAGGAATAATAAATTACATCAGAAAAAGGTATAAAGAAAAATTACAACCAGAGGAAGCCTGATTCTTGACTTCCTCTATGAGTTATGAGATAAACCAATTCAAAGACCACTGATCCAAAGCCTTTCTCAGACTTGAGTGTGTCAGAGTTCCCTAAGGGCCTCAATAGGACCTCAGGCAGTGCTCACACCCATGTTTCATAACCAGAATAGGGATAAGCGCAGTGTGGAAGTGCCAACCCTCATGTGTCCAAGTTCAGAGGGAGCTCATGGGTCCCAAGGCAAGGCTCACACGAGGGGGGCAGAACATAAGTCTAAGAAGATAGTGCAAGTGCAGAAACAGAGTTTTAAGAACTGAGGGAATATAGGAAAGGAAAAGGGTGGTAGGGAAACAGTTACAGAGTTGATAACTTCATACAAAAGGGGTTCAGGGGTTGGGAATTGCAAAGAGCCTATGTACTTAGGAAAGGGTCAGCTTTGGGCATGCACAGCAATGGAAGATGCTGGCATGCCTATAAGCCCACCAGAACACACAACACTAGAGAAAACATAGAGGTTATGATCCCAGGGAGATCAAGTTTGAGTCATGGACAACAATGTTCAATACTGCCATGCCCCACACCAAACATAGATACCAAACACATTGGGGATAGGGATATAAGGTTCACAAAACATTAATTCAGAACGCGAGAAAAGAAATTACAGCATGCTACATAAAGGTACTGAAATAGATACAAACAGTAGGCAGACAAGAATGCAAGAACATTAAGTAACCATGTTGTTGTTGATGCTGTAAGCTTAATTAGAACATACTAGTTCAAAGAAGCAAATGCAGTAAAGAAAGGTAGCAGGACTTGAAATATAGCTTTGGCTTTCAGCCAGCTAAACAGGCCACAGTACAAGTAGTAAAGCAAGAGAGAGCGTTTGAGTGTAAGTGTGATTTCAGAATTAAGAGTGTTCGTCTCCTTGTGTTAATGAGAGAGCAAGGTACTTATAGTTTGAAAACATGTAGAAAATAAGGCAAAAATCATAGTTTAGCAGTAATTATGGAATTATATGCTAATTAAAATCAAATCAGTATAAGTACTTCCTTTAATTAAAGAGTTAAATTTAAACGGTCAATCACATAAGGCTGAATATAACAAATAAGGAAATATTTTCAGCATAGTACAAGTACACAATATGTAATAGAGACTAGATTCATCAGATTCTAATCAAGAAAATGTCGGTAAGAATCAAATACCAATGTAACCAAGGTAAGGGAATTAATCAAATTGAGTAGAAAAGTAGGGATCGAAGGTTCAAAGGAAAGTGTTCAAATTAGACCAAGAAACAGGGAAATCAATAAGGTGAAACAAGGAAAGAATCAAATGCTTAACATACAAGTGCAATCAGAATTTCACAGGGGATGGTCTGTAAGCAGTCCAAATTTGAAGGTCATTTAAGATGGGAATTCAAAATATAAATAGAGTGCATAAACATTAGGCATGCAAGGTCAAACTATGGCAAAGAGAAGCAGCATGCAATAACAATCACATAGTCAGTAGACAGTGAACTATCGAAACATGGTAGTCATATAGGTCAACTTCATTAACTTAGTAATAGAGAAAAGAGTGAGTATCAGAAGCATGCAAATGGTCAAGTAAAAAGGCCCTTCTGAAAAAGTATAGTCGAGTTTTAATGATAGCAGGAAGTCAAAATCACATAAAGAAACAAATGCTGAAACAAAAAGATTTCAAATCCAGTCGAGCAACTTCAAACAGATGAGTTGCACAAGCAGCTTCAGTAGCTCAAATAGGCCCCAAAGAAATTAGGGTTTTTGAAACCAATGGAACTCAAAGATGACGAACAAGTAAATCACACAACAAATAGTCTCAGAAACTCGAATGAACCCAAACTTAGGGTTTTCAACACCAATCGAGTCTAGGGATGAAAAACAAATAAATCAAACAAATATTAACAAAAAATATATTCAGAAACCTCAAAAGAAATTAAGGCTTTTAACATGCAAACTCCAGTAGAAGAACGACATAAGGAAACACAGCAGAACATGTCAAAAATTAGAGAAAGCTTCGAAATAACTTAGCAAAAACCCTAATCGGAAAAGATAAGGGGTTTTGAAGGTAGAGTTTTAGAAGAAAATTTGAGAAAAACGTTTAGAAGTTTAGAGCAAACACAGATCTAAAACAGATCTAAAAGAAATCGGAAGAACCTTAAAGGTTAGGGTTTCAGAAGAACCCCAAGGGGTGAGAAAGGCTTTGTAAACCATCGATCTAAGCAGGAGAGTCAAGAGTCAGACTCGAATAGCCATGGCTGGCCGGAGAAAGGTCAGAGACGATCGGAGAACAGTCATAAACTGAAAACGACCAAGGTCTGG
>NW_017671608.1:48108-129791 GCF_001879085.1 Nicotiana attenuata
TGCCGATCCCTTGAAATTTGCTGCTCCATCGAAAACATTCTCCAACCATCATAGGATTCTGCAATGTCTTCTCCTATGAATGATACCTCTTCGTCAGGAAAGTACATTTTTAGGGGTTTGTATTCTCCATCTACGGTTTTTTCCGCAAGGTGATCTGCTAGTGCCTGTCCCTTGATTGCCTTTTGAGTTGCATAGACAATGTCGAATTCACTCAACAGGAATTGCCACTTGGCCAGCTTGCCAGTGGGCATGCGCTTCTGAAAGATGTACTTCAAAGGATCCATCCTTGATATGAGATATGTAGTGTAGGCACAGAAGTAATGTCTCAGCTTCTAGGCTACCCAAGTCAAAGCACAACAGGTGCACTCCAACAGAGAATACCAGGCCTCGTATGGAGTGAACATTTTGCTGAGGTGGTAAATGGCCTGTTCTTTTTTCCCTATTTCGTCATGCTGCCCCAAGACACAACCGAAGGCACCATCTAGTACTGCGATGTAGAGTAGTAGGGGTCTACCTGGCTCAGGCGGGACCAAGACTGGTAGTGTTGATAGGTATTCCTTGATTTTGTCGAAAGCTTTCTGGGAGTCATCAGTCCATTTGGTGGTGGCGTCCTTCTTTAACATCTTAAAGATTGGCTCACAGATAACTGTAAATTGTGCTATAAACCGACTGATGTAGTTAAGTCTTCCCAAGAAACTCATCACGTCCTTCTTGTTCTTTGGGGGTGGAAGTTCCTGAATGGCCTTGACCTTTGATGGATCCAATTCTATTCCTCGGCGGCTCACAATAAACCCAAGTAATTTTCCGGCAGGAACCCCAAATGCACACTTCGCGGTTTCAGTTTCAGGTTGTACCTTTGCAATCTATTGAAAAACTTCGTCAAGTCTTCCATGTGATTAGTGGCCTTCTTAGACTTGATGATAACGTCATCCACGTACACCTCAATCTCCTTGTGTATCATATCATAAAAATGGTAGTCATGGCCCTCATGTAGGTGGCCCCTGCATTCTTAAGGCCAAACGGCATCATCTTGTAGCAGTACATTCCCCACGGCGTAATTAAAGTCGTTTTCTCAGCATCTTCTTCATCCATCCAGATCTGATGATAACCAGCGAAACAATCCACAAATGATTGCAACTCATGCTTGCCGCAATTGTCGATCCGTATGTGTATGTTTGGTAAAGGAAAGTCGTCTTTCGGACTGGCCTGGTTGAGATCCCGGTAATCGACACAGACTCTGACCTTCCCGTCCTTCTTTGGTACTGGCACAATGTTGGCTAACCATGTCGGGTATTCTACTACCCTGAGAACCTTGGCTTTGACCTGCTTGGTGAGTTCTTCCTTGATTTTAAAACTCATATCAGGCTTGAACTTTCTGAGCTTTTGCTTTACCAGCGGACAGGTTGGATCGGTTGGCAATTTGTGAACCGCAATAGATGTACTCAGACCAGTCATGTGTCGTACGATCAGGCGAATATGTCCTCATATTGCTTTAGAAATTCTGTGTATTCCTTCTTTTCTGATGGCGATAAGTGGGCACTGATTCGTGTTTCTTTGACGTTTTCTGCATCTCCCAGGTTAACAACCTCAGTCTTGTCCAGGTTGGACTTCGGTCTGTTTTCAAAATTCTCAACTTTCTTTAACAATCTCCTCTGGTATGTCATCTTCATCCGAATCTATGTCTGTGTGTTGCGTTGTCTCATTGCATGTCACAGTCGTTGGTTCATCAAGATAATTAATAGTAATGTTGTATAAGTAAAGTAATAAGATAAAATAATAAGAGTGTTGATTTATAAGAAAAATCGAAATGCTTTGATAAATTCCATAACTGTTTTGAACATTGAAGATCTTATTGCGGAAATCAAAAATGCGAAAGGAAAAAATTAACTAGCAAAAATAAAAGATAGTGCATGATACTTGTTCAGCCTTGCTACCCCGAGGCTTGCCGGGCTCTGGTGGTTCTGATGGTCCAGTTGTTGAGGTATGCTCCTCTACTTATGGCTTGTATGGAAGGACGTTCCTCCCCCTCCTCCTCGAACACAATACAGCAATCCATGTCATCGTCTTCTAAGAACAAGTTCTTCACTGCAGCAAGTGCCTCCTCCTCGTCTGTCCCATAAACAATGTTGGCCTGTTGGAAAGTCTACTCCAAAGGCGATATTGGTTGTTCCAGTGGGCATAGGGACCGCGCCATGGTGGCGACCAATTGTTGAATTCTTCCCAGGTATACTCATATCCTAGACCGAAAGTGGTGCCATGTTTCTTGAGTTTTATAGGCTTAGTGATTCCTTGGAGGCTCTTGCCAAGCCCCTTGCCAGGTTCGTATCCACTCCAGTTCAATATACTCTCGATTTTGTTGTCCCACCATTTGTCTTTGTCAACAGCATTGACTCGCTCGATGTGGTGATATGTCTCCCCACCTAACTTTCTTCTGCCTCCGATTGCCGGAATGGTTTGGCGACTGTATATAGGATTGCTACCGTCGGCGTGAATGATCACCTCCTGGCGGTTCCACTCAAACTTCACTGCCTGATGTAGTGTTGACGCAACGGCCCCAGCAGCATGAATCCATGGTCGTCCCAACAGCAGATTGTAAGATGCCGGCACGTCTATCACTTGAAAATCAACATCGAACCAAGTAGTCTCCATTTGCAAACACAGACTAATTTCCCCAATGGTGGACCTTTGGGAGCCGTCGAAAGCTTTCACATTGATGGCTCCGTCCTTTATCTCGTGTAGTCCCTTACCCAATGTCCTGAGTGTTACCAACGGACAAATGTTGAGGTTGGACCCTCCATCAATCAGGATTCTGGTGATAAAATAGTCTTCGCATTGCACGGTGATGTGCAATGCCTTGTTGTGACCCAACCCTTCTGGTGGCAGCTCATCTTCATGAAAAGTGATCTTTTACTTTCTAATACCTGTCCTACCATGTTAGCATTTCTCCACCGGTGATGTTGCTTGGCACATATTCTTCACTCAGCACCCTTAACAGGGCATTCTTGTGTGCATCGGAATTTTGTAGCAAAGCAAGGATGGAATTTTGTGCTGGTGTTTTGTTCAGCTGGTCGATGATCGAGTATTCCTTGGCCTGTATCTTTCTCCAGAGATCTCCGGCCCGGTCTCGGTAATGGGCGGTCGGTTAGAGGCCTGCTTGCTCGACTCAGCCAGATGTTTCGGGGTATAAACTCTACCAGTTCTCGTCATACCCTGTGCCGCAATAGCCTCTTCGAACCTAACTTTGTCTTTCCTTCTTGCCTCGGCTGTGTAGTCCCATGGTATAGCCTCTGTATGGAATGGTGTCATGGTCGACATCTCCACTGGGATCGGTGTGGCTGTCTTTACTCCGAACGGAGCATGTACCTTGGGTGGTAAAACTGCAACTTTGAATGGTGTAAGTGCATTTGTTGGTGACACGAATTTGACCTCAATTGGCGCTGGTGTCTTTGCAGAGGATGTTGCTTCAAACTCAAGTGGCATGGACATATTTACCTCAGCATCCCCAGAGGGCTGAATCTGGACTACGATCGGATTAAGTATGACTATTGGTTTCTTTGGGTCGTCACCTTCTGTGATCAAAGCGATCGATCCCTCAGGATCCCAATCATCCTCTATTTCAATCATGTGAATGCCTCCACCCTTGTGGTCTGGAAGAGGGTTATTGCGGACATTTGGAGCAGGCTCCTTTGCCACAATAATCTTGTTATCAATTAAAGTCTGGATCTTATCTTTCAGAGAACGGCATTCGTCAATGGTGTGTCCTTTCAGCCAGAACGGTATGCACAGGATTTATTTGGATTACCCACTCATAGGGGTTCTCAGGAGTTGCAGCAGGGATAGGGGTGACATAACCAGCAGCTTTGAGTCTTTCATACAACTAGTCAATAGGTTCAGCAATAGCCGTATATTGTTTCGGAGGCCTTCGGTCAAAGTTTGGTCGAGGTATAGGGAAGTTTTGGCGTGTAGGAGGGGATTGATAGTGGGATGGTTGAGCATTGTAGGCTTGGTAAACATGTACGGGTTGGGAATATTTGGGTGAAGTAGGCTGATATGTGGGAGGTGATTGATAAGTGGGTGGTGGAGTTTGGTAAGAGGGTGAGGGTGCTTGGTAGTTTGGAGTGAGCTGATACGTGAGTGGAGGCATTGGGCAGGCTTGGTATTTGATGGGAGATTTGGTTCTCTGTGCCACCATTACCGCTCCTACGTCCCTTTTCTTGGACACACCTCCTGACTGTAAGGCCTTATTTATAGCTTGCAAGGCCTTGAAATTCATAACCATACCGCTTTTGATGCCCTCTTCGATCCTTTCTCCCAGCTTGATAATGTCAGAAAATTTGTGGCCCTCGACCATCTTTAGCCTTTCATAATATTGTGGGTCTTGAGCCCGAACAAAGAATTTTTTCATTTGTTCTTCCTCTAAGGCAGGTCTAACCTTAGCAGCTTCGGACCTCCAGCGAGTAGCATACTCGCGAAATGTTTCTGTGGGCTTCTTCTTTAGATTTAAAATATAGAACACATCCGGTGCATTCTCCGTGTTGAACCTGAACCTGTCCATAAAGTCGAACGCCATGCTTACCCAGTTCGACTACTTCTTTGGATCTTGGCAAATGTACCAAGACAAAGCATCTCATGAAAAGCTCCTCATGAAAAGCTTCATGCGGATTTTCTCGTCTCTTCCTACTACAACCAGCTTGTCACAGTACATTCTCAAATGGACCCTTGGATCTCCTATGCCATCAATCATCTCGAACTTAGGAGGTTTGTACCCCTCGGGCAGTTCGACATCGGGCTGTATGCAAAGATCTTTGTAGTTCAGCCCTTCAATTCCCTTACTTCGTTCAACGCCTTGAATTCGGCCAGTCAATTTCTTAAGTTCTTCGGCCAGGTTTCTGATGAGCAAGTCTTTATCATTAGACTCGGGTGTGCTTGAGATGGGTTGGGTGGAGTGTGGCATAGTCTCCACATAGATAGGGGTATTATGGTGGGTGTGGCAGTGGTCATTTGTGGAGTTTTGGAGTTCTGGGATGAGCAGCGGGGTGTTATTTGAGGTATGGCAGGTGTTGTAGTGGTGGTGAGGAGCGGGATGGCTCGGTTGCTTTGGGATGTTCTGTGGAAGTGTAGGGTTCTGAGAATTTGGGAAATTGATATCTGGAGTAGTGAGGGAAAATGACAGATTTGCCAGATTTCGATCCTGATCAAGTTCTTCTTGGAATTTCAGCAGCTTTTGTTCGAGTTGGGATGCATTTTCTTTGGAAACCTGAGTAACATGACCATGAGTGACCTCTACCCGTTCAGTTGAGTTTTCCTTTCTGGCGTTGTTCAAATCTTCCGTCTTCCCTTTGTTCTTGTTTTTTACAGGACTAAGAGGAGGAGTGGGTGGAGGGCCCCTGGATCTCGTGGAATAAGATGATGCTGCCAGAGTGCACGACCTATCCTTTGGGGAGGGGAAATAATAAACAAAAAGTAAAAACAAAAAAGGTAACAAGTTAGTGAGGATTATAAAAAAGTGTTGCAATATTTAAACACATAGTGCAGGAATATAAAGCGCCCCTTATCTCATACTACTCTCTCGATACAGAAGAACCTCGTTGTGCCCGAGGTGGGCCTAGCGACAAGTTGATTTGGAGAACTTGGAATGCTAAATGCCCCATTTTATTGATAAAAAGTAGAAGAATCCCAAATAGACACTAAATGACAAGAAAAAAAAGTTGCTAGTGGCCATTGGCCTTATTACATTTCATAAAAAGAAGAAAACTCCTATCTATTTGGTCCCAGAAGGACCTTCCCCAGATTCGGCATCCCTGGCTCCATCGAACAGCTTTCCCAACTCGCGAAGTCCCAGCAATAGGTAGGCTCTGGCTAGGTGTGCGCCTTCATTTCCTTTAGCATTTTGGCAGTCTTCGACCCTCTTGAGAAATTTCTTCTCCAACTCCACTATTCCTCGCTCCAAATATCCCAGTCACTTGTTGGCACTGACAGCCATATCCTTCCATTCCTCAATTAGCTTTTGATTGGCTTCTTGTATCTCACGGTGCTGGATTTCGCACTCCCGGATCCTCTTGCGCAGTTGGTTGTATTTGACCTGTGCCTCGGCTTTTTCATCTATGATCCTGTGACATCGAACAAACCCAGGATGGCCCAGGCCATCATGCTTATCCTCCAACCAGCGTGGTATCTATCTGGCTCGATGGTATCCCTCCCCATGACGATCTTGCAGTGCCACATATGCTGAGCTTGGTACATGTAAGGACTATCGTCATCCTGGAAGTCAGCCCGGAAGTGACTCATCTTGTCAACCCTGGGTACAACCTACTTCCTACCTGCTTGCCTCATAACCCAGAGAGGGACGTAAGGGTATGTTCCTCTCAGACCGATCAAAATCAGGAAGAGTGCATCTCTGGATCGGGTGATGAACTCTTCGGTCGGAAACAACTCGAACATCCATTGTACCTGGTCCTCAGTCAAATTATCAAACAGTTCGAACCATCCTTTAGCATCCTCTGGCTGAGCAAATATATCAGGGATATAATTCATTTTATTTGGGTGATGGAAAGTGATGTGATCGTCCCAGTCCCTTCGCTGAATCTCTTGTCGGTATTCACCCTTTTGTAGATGTTCCATGAGCCAAAGTTGAAGTAGCAAATTGCAGCCTTCGAAGTGACTAGCTCCCCGTTGACACTTCTCTAGGGCTCGGTATATTTCCGCAATGATCATGGGCACAATGCTGAATGGTTGCCCGCCAATTCCTTCCATTAAGGTCTTGGTTACCATAGCTAGTCTGGTGTGGATTCTTGCTTTCTTCATTGGAAACACAATCAACCCCAGGAAACAAAACATGAATACAAAGACCCTTCGGTGAATATGCCCTAATGATGTGATGGCAAACTCGTCAGGATAGGTACGGTAGGATTTGCTGTGACCGTACCTCTCGTACAAATAATCAAATGGGATGTAGGATTCCTTCAAACATGTCAGTTCTAGATTCTTCTTCAAACCCATCATTTTGAGGAAATGCCTGCCCTTGTGGTTCTCAGGCATTAACAAACCCGGAGTTTCCCATGGTATACCGACCAATCCTCCTATTTCTTCTAGTAAGGGTGTCATTTCAATGTCCCCGAAGCGGAATACGGACCTCTCACAATCTCAGAACAAAGTAGCAGCTTCTATGATCTTGTTGTTGGGTTGGATTTCCAGGAGAGAAGGTAGGTTTCCCAAATATTTCCGGACAAGAGTCTGATCACTAGAGTGAAGATCTTTCCACCAGCTTAGCAGTTTTGGGTGGATGTTGGTGACCATGCCGAATCTGTGGACTTCGTGCCTCATATTTCTGCAAGACAAATAAGGTTAGGCCCTTACCCCCACCAGAATCGACTATTTAATATCAACAATTGGTATAAAAGCATTTAGTTCTCCAAATAAATGCACAGAACGTGACGATGCCTGTTTGGGTTTTAGGGAAACCCAGTGGACTTTGGACAAGGCCATCTTAAGGAGTCATTATGCAGACAACATAACTGACTCGACTAGGTTTGACCATGATGCATGCACACTTTAAACAGAGTAAGGTTTCTATGGGGTTTTAGACTGGTACCCTTGAGCGGATACCTCAAGGGGGAAAGGCAAGGAACCGTCGACTACACCGTTGATCGACTGGTTTTACCGCAAATATGTCTTTTCCGGATTTAGGGGGTGATAATATCGGAAAAGCGCAACCACTCATTATAAGCGTTGTTATGGTATTTGTTTGGCACGAGTGGAATATGATGTTGAGCATGATTATGCAATAATTAAAAAGCATGTTGTCACGTATTTGCATGTTAAGAAAGCAGTAAATACAGCAGTTTATAATTTGAAGCAGTAATAAAGAAAAGAAACGAAGAAGATAAGTCAGTATTGCCTTATAAAAGAAATTAAACGCTTAAAGGAGTTTAAACAAGTAATTGCATATAAAGGGGAGGTACAAATTCACAGGAACAATCTGAAATGGTAAAGGACTATATTCCTCAGCAGAGGCGCCATGCTGTCGCGCCCCCTTTTTCTAGCAAAATCGGGTTTATGACATTTTGGTATGGGACAACTCGTTCCTTTTGGGAACTGAGTTTGCATTTGAAGAGTTGCAACCTAATGATTAAGGTGCATTAGGACACCAATAGAGATTCAACTCTAAGCTTGCTTGAATAACCAGAGATTGGGTAAGGGCTTGAAATTATCCTAAAGGGAAGGTGTTAGGCACCCCTCAGGATCCACTAGTGTGGTTCTCGGCCAGACAGTTATTGTGAATATGGGGTACAATTAACATGTAAGCAGAAAAGGCTCAAGTAAGAGGGTATTTCAATACATAATGGTTTAAAATTAAACAAATCGAAAGAACAATCAAAGAGCTGATTTTAAATAAGGAGTTACAATGCTGAAAAAAGAATAAAGAATAAAGGAAAGGGGGGTCCTAGGTTTATTAAAAATATGAATCACCCCACACAATGTCCGGTAATCACTCCTCAATGAGGGGCTACACGTGACATTATCGCGTGGTCATCATATCCATATCTACCCTTCCCACCCCGTTAAGGTATTAAAGCGCGAATTGGTCTCGATTACTTATTGCATGCTATTACCCGTCCCATTCCTATCAGTCCCGGAGGCATTTAGGACTACTACTCCTAAAAGGGAGGGGTATTAGGCTTATTTGAAGTTTCAAAGGTAAAAATTCTAAGGCGACATACAAAACATATAAAGATTGCACATTAAAGGGGGGTAACACATAAGCATATAAGGCTCAAGTATACATCCTCAAACAAAAGCACATAAATAGCATGACTTGCACATACTTTTTAGGTCTGATTTAAAGNATTTTGGGAAGGGATTTGGTTGTTTGGGGAAGAAGAACAGTGGCTGCGCTGATGGGTGTTAGAGATTAGGGTTCTGGTCTCTTTTGTGTTATAATCGGAGCGGGTCGGGTCAGCAGACGGGTTTGGGGCGTGGGTCTGGGTGTAGTTGGGCTGGGGTGAGGGCAGAGGCTAGTCTTGAATGGGTATTAGTGAAGTTCGATTGGGCTGGAGAAGTGCACCTGGCCCAAAATACTGAGCGGGTCGGGTCAGCAGACGGGTTTGGGGCGTGGGTTTGGGTGTAGTTGGGCTGGGGTGAGGGCAGAGGCTAGTCTTGAACGGGTATTAGCGAAGTTTGATTGGGCTGGAGAAGTGCACCTGGCCCAAAATCTGTTCTTCATTCCTTTTCTTTTCATACTTTTTATTTCTTCTCTTCTTTTTTTCTCTTTTTTAAAGTAAATCAAAATAAAAATAAACCTAAATTAATCCCTAATCAAATTATCCTATTAAATTAAATTAATTACTACAACAAATACTTACTGCAACTAATTAAAACCAAATTAAACAGAAAACTACCAAAATTCAAAATTAAAACAAAAAATGTAAATTAAACTATTTTTGTGATTTTTCTTTTTTAATGACTAATTAATTCCTAAAAATGCAAAGTTATGTCCTAAATGCACATGCAACATATTTTTTGTATTTTTTATTAATTAAATAAAATATACGTGCACAGACAAATGCAAATAATTGACAGAAAATGCCACAAAAATCCACAAAATTGCAAACCATGGGAAAAATTATTTTGTTTTGAATTTGTGGGAGTAATTCATATAGGCCAAAAATCACGTGCTCACAGAGGGGGGCAGAACTTAAGTCTAAGAAGATAGTGCAAGTGCAGAAACAGAGTTCAAAGAGCTGAGGGAATAAAGGAGAGGGGTAAAGGGTGGTAGGGAAACAGTTACAGAGTTGATAACTTCATACAAAAGGGGTTCAGGGGTTGGGAATTGCAAAGAGCCTATGTACTTAGGCAAGGGTCAGCTTTGGGCATGCACAACGATAGAAGATGTTGGCATGCCTATAAGCCCATCAGAACACACAACACTAGAGAAAACATAGAGGTTATGATCCTAGGGGGATCAAGTTTGAGTCATGGACAGCAATGTTCAATACTGCCATGCCCCATACCAAACATAGATACCAAACACATTGGGGATAGGGATTTAAGGTTCACAAAACATTAATTTAGAACAGGAGAAAAGAAATTACAGCATGCTACATAAAGGTACTGAAATAGATACAAGCAGTAGGCACATTAGAATGCAAGAACATTAAGTAACCATGTTGTTGTTGATGATGTAAGCTTAATTAGAACATACCAGTTCAAAGAAACAAAATGCAGTAAATAAAGGTAGCAGGACTTGAAATATAGCTTTGGCTTTCAGCCAGCTAAACAGGCCACAGTACAAGTAGTAAAGCAAGAGAGAGCGTTTGAGTGTAAGTGTGAGTTCAGAATTAAGAGTGTTCGTCTCCTTGTGTTAATGAGAGAGCAAGGTACTTATAGTTTGAAAACAGGTAGACAATAAGGCAAGAATCATAGTTTAGCAGTAATTATGGAACTATGTGCTAATTAAAATCAAATCAGTATAAGTACTTCCTTTAATTAAGGAGTTAAATTTAAACGGTAAATCACATAAGGCTGAATATAACAAATAAGGAAATATTTTCAGCATAGTACAAGTACACAATATGTAATGGAGACTACATTCATCAGATTCTAATCAAGAAAATGTCGGTAAGAATCAAATACCAATGTAACCAAGGTAAGGGAATTAATCAAATTGAGTAGAAAAGTAGGGATCGAAGGTTCAAAGGAAAGTGTTCAAATTAGACCAAGAAACAGGGAAATCAGTAAGGCAAAACAAGGAAAGAATCAATTACTTAACATACGAGTGCAATCCGCAATTTAACAAGGGATTGTCTTAAAGCAGTCCGAAATTGAAGGTCATTTAAGAGGGGAATTCAGCATATAAATAGAGTGCATAAACATTAGGCATGCGTGGCCAAACTATGGCAAAGAGAAGCAGCGTGCAATAACAATCACATAGTCAGTAGACAGTGAACGATCGAAATATGGTAGTCACATAGGTCAACTTCATTAACTTAGTAATAGAGAAAAGAGAGAGTATCAGAAGCATGCAAATGGTCAAGTAAAAAGGCCGTCCTGAAAAAGTATAGTCGAGTTTCAACGATAGCAGGAAGTCAAAATCACATAAAGAAACAAATGCTGAAACAAAAAGATTTCAAATCCAGTCGAGTAACTTCAAACAGATGAGTTGAACAAGCAGCTTCAGAAGCTCGAATAGGCCCCAAAGAAATTAGGGTTTTTGAAACCAATCGAACTCAAAGATGACGAACAAGTAAATCACACAACAAATAGTCTCAGAAACTCGAATGAACCCAAACTTAGGGTTTTCAACACCAATCGAGTCTAGGGATAAAAAACAAATAAATCAAACAAATATTAACAAAAAATAGATTCAGAAACCTCAAAAGAAGTTAAGGCTTTTAACATGCAAACTCCAGTAGAAGAACGACATAAGGAAACACAGCAGAACATGTCAAAAATCAGAGAAAGCTTCGAAATAACTTAGCAAAAACCCTAATCGGAAAAGATAAGGGGTTTTGAAGGTAGAGTTTTAGAAGAAACTTTGAGAAAAACATTTAGAAGTTTAGAGCAAACACAGATCCAAAACTGATCTAAAAGAAATCGGAAGAACCTTAAAGGTTAGGGTTTCAGAAGAACCCCAAGTGGTGAGAAAGTCTTTGAAAACCATCGATCTAAGCAGGAGAGTCAAGAGTCAGACTCGAATAGCCATGGCTGGCCGGAGAAAGGTTAGAGACGACCGGAGAACAGTCATAAACTGAAAACGACCAAGGTCTGGACCAAACTTTTCCAGGATCTAGCCTTGAAACCATGATAACCGGGCATGTAGAAGCCATAGGAGGAGGATACAGGCCTCCGATGACCTTGGAAGCCGTTGATTTGGGAGATTTTAGGGTTGTAGTTGAGGGCGGCGGCTAGGGTTTTAGAGGGGTTTGAGAGAGGATTGAGAGAGAAGGGGATTCAGAGGCAGCAGAGTGTGTGAAATGGGGTTAGGGTTAGGGGTCGTTTGAATTAAAAATGGTAAGGATTGTTGTTGGCCGTTGATCTGAATGATCAACGGCCTGGATTAAAGCGGGCGAGTGGTTGGGTTATGAAGACGGGCTTGGGTCGGATTAAACGGGATTGGGTCAGGGTAATTGGGCCTCAGATTGGGTTTAATTGGGGTGCCAAATCAGGCTAAAATTAAAATGAAAATGGGCTAACATTTAAATAGCCACTTTTCCCTATTTGATTTATAAAAAATAGTAAAATAATTTCTGGAAATAAATTAAAGGTACTAAAATGACAAATAGTACATAATTATCAAATTAAAAATACTGGACTTAATTTGTTATAGATATAAACGTAATTAAATCTAAAAGAGGCTAATATTGCAATTATATGCAATTTAGCTAAATTTATAAAAATATGTAAAAATTATCTTAGCTATATTTTAGCATAAATATGAGAATCCAATAAATAAATTACCAAAATGATAATTTTGGGAATAATTTTTGGGTTTTTTCTAGATAAAATAGGGCAATAAATTGATTAAAAAAGTCTTTAAAAAATAGTAAAACATTTGGACATACTTATATATGCATGCACATGCTATTTTGAAAGTATTTTTCATATTAAAAATATATAGAAACAAATTGGGTATCAACAGATTCATGGGTTGGGCTTGAAGAAAGTTAGACCCATCGGACAAAAAACAGCGGCAACACCTTTCCTGGCTTTAAACTCAAGGGCTGGAACTTGGGCCTGAGTTCTTAAGAACTTAGCAAGCCCAGTTCAGTCGTATGTGTAAAAAAGAAAAAAATAAAGATATTAGTAATAAGGCCTAACATAACATTTAAATGCAAATAAGATCAACATAAGGCCCAAATGAAACTGTAACAAATGCTTGCGATTAATAATGCAATATTAATATAATGTAAAAAATAGAGTGAATAAATTTGCATTTAATCCTTTTTTTAATTTAGCACTAACCCTTAAGAGATTAATAAAATTCTGTGATTAAAGACTTAGGGTAAGATTTCATTCATGGCCAAGACACCCCTTGGATTCCTCGCACTTCAAAATTTACAAGTGTAACGACCCAATCAATCATTTTGTGTAATTGCACCCAGTTACCCCCTTTTTATGCTCCACACATGTGTGTTTATAGTTTTATATCTTGCGGGGTTAGTTAGTTTCATTCCGGGAAGTTTTCGGATTGATTTGGACCCTTGATGCTTGACTTAGAGGTATAATTAGAAAATGATGACAAAACTTTGACTTTCGTGAAAATAATCCCGGAACTGTATTCTTATGGCTTCGATAGCTTCGTATCGTAACTTCGTACTTGGGCGTATGCCCGGAATTAATTTTGAAAGTCCCTAGGTTGATTTGTGTTGATTTGGAAAACTTGGCAATTTAAAGTTGAAAAGTTTGACTGTAGGTTGACTTTTAGCTATCGAGCTCGGAATTTGATATTAGGACTTAGAATACATCCGCCATGGTTTTTAGACTTGCCTGCAAAATTTGGTGTCGTTTGGAGTTGATTTGATAGGATTCAGACGTTTAGTTGTAGTTTTAGAAATTCTTGAACTTCACTTTAAAATTCATGTGTTTTAGTGTTCGATTCGTAGTTTTAGATGTTCTTTTTATTTTTTGATCACGCGAGTGAGTTCGTATGATGTTATCAGACTTGTGTTAATATTTGGTTTGGAGCCTCGAGGGCTCTGTTGAGTTCCGGACATGTTCCAGAGTAGTTTAGAATGAAAATTTCAAAATCTGGAGTCTAGTACTCTGGTATCGCAAATGCGCAAACTAGGGTTGCATTTGCAAAGGTGACAGAAGAGGGGCAGTTGTCGCAAATGCGACTTCCCCTTCGCAATTACGAAGGCAGTAGGAGTTTTGTTTGGTTCGCGGTGAATAATTGTTCGCTTTAGCGATGAAGGCCAGCTCGCAATTGTGAAGCCTTTTCTCACAATTGCGAGGTTACATGAGGCTGTCGGAGTTTGCAAATGCGAGCCCTGGTCTACAATTGCAAGGGTTCGCCAATACGAGCCCTGTATGGCAAATGCGACATCTGCAGCTGGTTAACGGGCTGGGAGACACGACTTTTTAACTCATTCTCTCATTTTTGAACCCTATACTCGGTAGGAAGCGATTTGGAGAGAGGATTTTCAACTAAACACTTTCGGTAAGTGATTCTAATCTATTTCTAATCATAATCCATCGACATATCATGTGAATCAAAGTAAAAAATTGGGAAACTTTGTCAAGTTTTTGAAAAATAAGAAATTGAGTTTTAAGAGTCGTTTGGACTCGGATTTTGGAACTAATCACATATATTAACTCATGGGGTCACGCTGTCAGAATCTATTGTTGGACCCGGGTTTTGAACGGGCACGCCCCGGTTTAACTCTTGTTGACTTGTTGATAAAAGTGTAATGATCTTAACTTTATCTATTGCAATTGAATTCCCTAAAATTATTTGATGATATTAAGTCAATTTTTGTTAGATTTGAGCCGTGTGATGGCAATTTGTAAAGGAAAAGCTATTTTCGAGTGTTGAATTGGCTTAGTTGAGGTAAGTCTCTTGCCTAACTCTATGTAGGGAAACTACCCCTTAGGATTGATATTGATTGATTCATTTATGTTATGCGAAATAAGTGTATGCAAGGTGACCAGTGAATACGCGGGTTGTACATGGTATTTGATCGGTTTAGGCTTCTTATACTCCTTCCATGACTTATTTTAATCATCATATCATGTTCTGAATTCTCATAGTCAATATATTATTACTTGTGTTAGTCAATCTTTACATGCCTTAAATGATTTCGTTATCACTTGTTCTACATTCTAATTGATAAATTGCTCTCATGCTTTAGTTGAACTTGTGGCTTCTTTAATTGTTACGTGTCGTCTCTTTCATTGTTGACTATCATTATATGAAGTTATTGTTCATATTATTTCATTCATTGCTGATTATCATTATTTGAAGTTATTGTTCATATGATCTCGTTTATTGTTGATTATCATTATTTGATGTTATTGTTCATGTTATCTCTCTCATTGTCGATTATCGTTATTTGAGGTTATTGTCCATGTTATCTCTCATTGTTTGTTTGCATTGTTTGGAGTTATTGTTCATGTTAACCCTTCCCTTATTGATTTTCATTATTTATTGTTACACGTTATCTATTCCATTGTGATTTATTCTTATTTAACATCATGGTTATACATTGTTTCTCATTGATGAGTTATTGGTGTTGAAGTTGTTAAGTTGTTATCACGTTGAAGAAAAATTGTTATGGTTGAAACATCTCATTGTTGAACATTTTAGATTCATTGTTATTGTTGTTGCTATTCTTGTACACGTTGCGGTGGAGCCGTGGGCTATTATTGTGGAAACAATGATATTGTTGATTGTTGGCAAGTTGTGATATATGAGCACTTGGGGTGAGAGTTATTATTGTGATGTGATATTGATGTGCATGCGGATGTATAAGGCTTAAGGCTTGGGGTTAATGTGCATGCAGGGAGATAAGGTGGTGTTTACCGTGAAAATGGTAACAACAATTGGATTTGTAAACGGGATTGTAAAAATACGTGATCTATTCCCGAGCTAGTTTGTAAGGGTAGTTAGTGCTAAAACGTGAAGTAAAATGGTAAAGATCGAGTTAATCAAAGCGGTAATCGAACCAGTAAAGAGACACTTCCCGAGCGCAAAGCAGGCCAGTAGGTACCTCAGAGCCAAGCCTCAAGCCTATCTCGGGCTTATCGAGGGTATTCGGGAAGGGGATAACAGATAAAGATATAAGTAAGTAAGGCTCTATACTATCAATCTTGAGCAAAATAACGAAGAACGAACGGAGAAACAATAAAGAGCTAAGGCGATCTCAGAGTATGCTTATTTGACAAACTAAGAGAATAGCTAACAATCGATATGATTTAGACTAGAGAGAGAGATTAGAGAAAGGGGGAAGGAGAATATTATTGCTCTTTTTGTGAGATAGTTGGAGATACTTTACAAGGCGTTGGTGGCCCTTCTTTTATAGAAAAGGGACACCCCAATTTAGTACGGAATACACAGTGCGATAAAAGAATGAGATGTGACAGCCCGTTTTTCTTATGTCGTAGGAAGACTGGCGTCGAGCCGCTTGGACAAGTCTTATGGACCATGGATACATCTCTCGGGGGATATCTTCGCTCATCGTGGCCTTGGCTGATGCCCGATCGGGGCAAGGCCTCGGCAGATCTCGAGGGAAATAACCGAACCGAGATCCCGTGCCTTCGGGATTTTTTCTTTGAAGCATTATGTCGAGGGAAAATCGGTCTCCTGATTTCCCTGCGCACAGATAGTCTCCGCGTTTCTTAGAAGGAAGTGATAAGAAATGTTTTTGACACTCCTCGTGGGCTCTCGGCATGACATTATGCTGATGGCGCAGCCTCTCTTCACAGAAGTCGAGGCGTTTTTCCTTCCCGCTTCCTCAGGACTATTAGAAGTATCATGACTCCTCGCTCTTCGGGGCTGCATCGTTGTTGTCATTCCGTGCCGCCGTTTCATTGCTATCATTTCAGCTTCCACGAACGCATTAATTACGCCTGTTGTTACATTTTTCGAGGGCAGTAATGGCGCCGTCGGTTACTTTGCTTTCCCCCTATATATGTGGGGCTTCTTTGTGATCAGTTCTTCATTCAAACTTCCTTCGACATATGCTCTTCTTGCCTTCCCTGCCATTTTTCCATCCTTTGTTGCTCTGTAATGTTTGAGGCCTATGGCCTTAAGATCCTATGTCAGATACGCCATGGGCCAGCTCTTGATCTTTCTCTGGCGGGACGGGCTTGTCTCGCTACGATACTGTTGTTGTTGATGTTGTCGTTGTTGTTATTGTTGTCGTTGTTGCTATCCCCGTTGGCTTGGTATGGTGACGTAGGAGGTCGATGTCATCCGACCTGGAGAAAGATTCCGATTATCCACCGCTGCTCAAGAGGGGGCTCGGATTATACACCACTGCTCACCCTCCTTCCTCGACCTGGCGTATTACACCCCCATTGGATTCCGGGGGGCGTGGCGATGGTCTCAACTCGGGTGTTGCCTCCCGGGCCGAGGTGACATCTCAAGAGGTGGCTTCGAGGTAAGCATGCTGGCGGAGTCCGTGCTAGGCAAATTTTTCGCCCAGCCACTTCTCGCTTTCTTCTGGTATCCCCCTCGTCATTTTGCTCTTCTCCCGGCTTCCTTTTGAAGATGCCATTACGGGAAGATCGGGATGAGATCCCTATGGGGGCCGGACTTGGAAGATGTTGTCTTTGAGGTCATATGACTGGAAGGACGATTTCGGAAGCGCTATACGTACATAGGATGCTCTCTAGGACTTGCATACTACCTGTATCTTATCCCCTTTTCCTTTTTGTAAAAGATCTCCTGCGGGCTTTTGTAATTATGTAAGGCGCAATTGTATATAAGGACTTTTATAAATATAAATATGCTTTTTTCCGGCTTCTGCTTTCAATTCTTGCCTTTCTTTGATATGTTTTTACGCCTTCGAGAGTCTTCGTTTGCTTTCAATTGCTGGCATCTGCTTCGGATGGAAGCGTTTTCCCGGATCCCGCGTTGGTCGGTGTGGCTTTCTCCGAGCCCGATAATCAAGCTTCCGACCGAGCTTAAGCCGACCCGATATATTCAGGTCATCGAGTCCCTCAAATTACATGGAGATAATTGACGGTATCTTGGGTCCCTTGGGAAAGGCGTTGAGAGAAGATTATATCCTTTGGTACGCGAGGGTCCCTTCCGGACCACAAACAGCCCTCTGGAGCATATGTGTTTGACTTTTTACTTCGGGGAGTCGCCCATGCTCGGGCATCACTTCGATTTTGCTTGGAGCTTTCGACCGATGGGAGATGGCCTCACGGGGGACCCTTTGTATCTCGCATGGGATAAGCAACTTTTTATAGCTGGATCCTTACCTCGAAAGTACGGGTAGTGCCTTTGGGCTTCGTGGCGGTCTTTTAGGAGGAGGCTTGCTGATTTCCTTCGGCGGGGCCCTTGTGTGTTTGTCTCATGTTGGCGAGGGCGTCGCTTAGTCTTTTGGGACTTTGCCGGGACGGGGCCGCGGGGCTAACTTATAGCTCTGGTGCTGGAGATGGTGCCGAGGGCTGACGCCCATGGGCTGCCTTTCGAACTCATCGTTGTTTTTAAATATAATATGAGGCTGTCTGCGCCTGCTTTAGGGGGCAGTCGGAGTCTGCCGCCAATAGTCGTTTGCTTGGGGAAGGCGCATGTCGGACTTCGAGCGAGTTATCCCTTCCGGTGTTGGCTGCTGATGTTGCTCCTCCGAAACCCTCTGCCACTTGTTTAGAGGGATAAGGAGATATCCCTCAGGGGTTTGTCTCGTGCTTTCCTTCTTGTACGTGAAACTTCCTTTTGTAGGCTTGTGATGGCCTTAGATCCGAGCTGGTGCGTTTAGGACCCGAGCCTCGGATAATTTCGGGCCTGATTTGCAAAAATTCCGTCTAGTGGAGCAGGTGTCTTGCAGTGCACACTTTGTCGCTTTCCGCCATTAAGCTAGTTTTTTCCCCTTCTTTTTGCTATACTAGTTGTAGTAAAAAGCGGAGGTTTCGGAGTACCTTAAGGGCGATGCCGTCCATGCCTGGAATTACTTGCGGGGAGCTAAGGGCTCAAGTGCAGGTTCAAGTTTTAGAGGAGATGAATGCCTTGGATAGGATCCTTGCCTTCGAGGTTCAACTCAAGTTGACCCGCGATAATGCCAAGGTTCAGGCGGGTCTGATCGAGAGATTTTGAGTCAGATCTCTCGAAGGTCAGGGCCGAGATAATCGATGCTCGGGCGGAAGAGGCATTAAGCCGAACCAGGGCTGGTCGCGAGATGGAGATTTGCATAAAGGAAGCTACTGATGCTCAATCTGAGATGAGGCGAGCCCTTGATCACGAGAAGAGGATCGAGGAATATGTTCGCTGCCGATCCCGGAGAGAGGTATTCGAGGAAGCTAGAGCAAGGGGCTTCATTCTCTCGGAGGAATTTTCCCAAGCAAGGGCGGATGAGGGCGACACTTGGTCACTCCTTGTGGACTTTGCAGAAGGCGATCTCGACGAGCTGTAGCCCTTTGGCGCAAAAATAGAGGTTCCATCGTTTTGTGACCTTGTTTCCGGCGCGCAGGGCGTGCCTGTAGGTGAGGAATGTATTTTCGCATGTAATATAAGAAGAATTTTAAAGCTTTTTTCCTTTTGTATCTTTTTTCTATCGTTGCTCTCGATCGTGTAGACCGGTTTTGGAATTAGTCCCCGAGTCGCGTTACAGCTCGAGCTTCGATTGGCCTCCCAGCTCTTAGGCGTATTTGAGGTTGAATTGTCCTCGGGTTCAGTCTCCGGGAATCTCGAGATACATCAGGCGGAGAGGTTTTTCGCTGTGGGTAAGGCGGAATAGTCATCAACTGGGTGGCCCAATGGTTAAAGGGTAACTATAAAGATGGTTTTTTGTGGCCTTCGAAAAGGAGTATTCCGATCATACTGGTGCGGGGGGGGCTCCTTTTCCCGGAAGAATTGGCTCGGGCCAGGAGGAAAATCGTGGAGCTTGGTTGTCGTTCGCTGAGGCCGTAGAGGGCGAACTTCGACAAGCTGTATTCCTTTTGGCGCGGGGCGTAGACTTTACCATTTTGTTTTTGATATGGTCGTAGGGTGCCTGCAGCTGGAGAGGGCGCCCTTCTGTATGGTATATATATATAAGAAAGGGTCTGGAGTTTTGCTTCTTTGATACCTTCATTGTTTTTGATCGGGCAGGGCATAGATAGCGGCCTATTCAAAGAGCGCCACTGTTGTTAGGGCCGAGATGAAAAAGGCCCTTGATTGTGCAGGCAAGAGCAGGGAATATGAGAGACGCAGATCCCGGAGGGAGACCCTCGAAGAGGTTCATGCCAGAGGCATCGATCTCTCGGAGGAGATCGGACACGCCAAGGGAGCGGAGTTTGATGCCAAGTTTCTGATATCTGATGATAAGGAGGAGGCTGATGGGTCGTAGCTGCAAAAAAGAGAAATAAAGGGGGAACAAACATTCCCTGCCTTCTTTGCTTTGTATATACATATATAGATCTCACCATACGACGCAGGCCGAGATTGCGCCCTGTTATTGACATGTAATAATAAGGAGGGGGGAACCCCGCGACTTGCAATTTCCGCATTTCTGCTTGCTGGAGTTTTTTTACCGGACCGATTCAATCCCGGAGTAGCCCTTAGGCTTGCATTTTTTGACTACCTTCGGGTTCAGTCTCCGAGTCGGGATCCGACTCGAGCTTAACTTACCTTCGAGCCCATTCGGGCTGGCGATAATGATTTTTATTTTCTGCCCTTGGGCGCTTGGTCATTTTCCGGGTCCAGTCTCTGAGTTGCGTTGCGATTCGAGCTGTAATTGACCCTTTAGTCTTTCCGGAGGTTCCGGTTGGTGACAGTGGCATCGATATCACGCTCTTGGGAGTATTATGATTTTCGGGTCCAGTCTCTGAGTCGCGTTGCGACTTGAGCTGTAATCGACCCTTAAATCTCATTTGAGCTCTCGGCCAGCGACGGTGGCCTTTTTGTTGCTTGGTCATTGAGACCTTTTAGTATGAGGCCCGGGGGCTTTGTTTTGTTAACTATTTTGGATCCGGTCTCCGAATCGGGTTACGATTCGAGCTCACTTTAATCCTCAAGTTGTCAATTTTCAAGCTGGCGACAATGGCTCTTACGTTGTATGGTCGTAGAGACCTTTTGATGTGAGGCCCGGAGGCTTGCTTATCCGGCGACAATGGCACTTACGCTGTTTGGTCATAGATACCTTTTGATGTGAGGCTCGGAGGCTTTTTGTAGACTTTGTTTCCTCTCGTTAAGGTCTTATTGATTATTTTGCCTGACCCGTCGTCGGTTCTGAAAGAACCTCGATTTCAAGTCGTAGTGGGCGATGTTTTGAGCAACTCGGAAGGTTCATAGCTCATAGGTCGAGTAGATCGACGTTTTTGCGATTTTGGAGCCGACGTGGTCGGGACTCGTTTTTTGCCTGTTGAGGTTCTTTCCGAAGTAGATTCGGAGAATTTTTTAGCGACAGTCAGGCATCCCCGAGTCGAATTTTTTGGGCTGAAGCAGCCGTTTTGACCGGAGTCATGTGCGTTTGGTCGGATCCATTTTTTGATCCCAAGAAGCAGTTTTTAGACGTCTACACAGAGGGTATGCTCTATAGGGATTCTTACAATGCGACGTATAGCCTAAACTGCAGGATTTTTCATGCCTGTTGAGGTCTTACAGTGTATGGAGAATAAATCTGGTGTTGCCGAGGCTGCCCGCTAGGGTCTTACAATTTTGGATTTTCCAGCATATGGCGATTGGCGATGATTTTCCGAGTCGTCGAGTTCTGCTAAAGCTTAAAGACAGCCTTTTGCGAACCCGGAGTTGCATTTGCGAGGGCTTTATGAGCCCGGAAAACCGACCCCGAGGTAGGGCGGATGCTAAATCGTTTTTAGTCTCTGAGTGTTTCGAGACGTATTTGATGGAGAGGCCTCTATCGGGAGTGTGCTGCGATTTGTTTCTTTTTGGAGAGCAAGGCGTTGGAGATATACTCTGATCCATTGATGCGATATATGTGATATCGTGCTGGATCCGGTTCTTAGGCCAGGTCGAATTGCTTTGCTGATTTTCATGTTGCTTTATTCTTGATTAGGAGCCTTTCTCTTTTCTCATAAAAGAAGGGGGGAACTTTCGATTGCCCGATATGATAATACATGCTCTCGCTTTAGCGAGGTTTGGCTATATTGACCATCTTGGCCTGGTACATCACTTCCCCGCAGGGACCTTTGTTTGGCGCTCCCATGAGTCCGGTGGATTCCAGGGGGAATGCTCCTAGCTGCTTTGAAAGTTGGCCGTAAGGATGGCTTCGAACGATTTTGTGGAGTTTCTCTCCTGGTAGCTTCGCGGGCGTTGCCTCATTTAAAACCTTGCCGGTAAAAACCCTTATTCTTTTTGGGATAAAAAACTCGGTCCAAGAAAAAGACTGCAACGGGCGCGCCTTTTTTGGGAGGTCTCGAAGTCTTCGGACAATGCCAGTGTTTCGATATCTCCGATTGAGTGCCTGCACGAGGGTTAATTTCTATCTTGAAAATAAAATAAAAGAAACGGCGGTACCTTGGGATTCGTGGGCGGTGCTCTGGAGCTGACTTGTTTCGATCGCCCGAGGTCGGGCATGCGATGCGGATTTCTATTTTAGCATTTTGTCAAACCTAACCGGTGTTGAGACGTGATTCGCCTGTGGGCTTATTCGGAGGCGGAGGTACGGGGGCCGAGAGTGCGTCATGTATCGTGAACATTTCCCTTGTCGTGTGTTGCTCTTCGTAGACTGTTTTAATTCCGTCTTTTGTCGGGAATTTTATCATCTGGTGGAGGGTGGATGGTACTGCTCTCATGCAATGTATCCATGGTCGTCCAAACAAAGCGTTGTACCTCATGTCTCTCTCGATGACATGGAACTTGGTGTTTTGGGTTGTGCCGGCCACGGTGATGGGTATGGCGATCTCTCCTTTCGTTGTTTCGCTTGCCATGTTGAACCCATTGAGGACTCGAGTAGCGGGCACGACCCGTTCAGTTAAACCAAGCTGTTCTACCACCCTTGACCTGATATTATTGGCCGAGCTACCTGGATCCACGAGCACACGTTTTATCTGAAAAGAATTTACAAGAAAGGAAATTACCAGGGCGTCGTTGTGGGGTTAAGATAGGGCGTCTATGTCTTCTTCACTGAAGGTAAGGGCGTCTTCGGGGATATATCCCCGAGTCCGTTTCTCCCTGGTGATGGATATTTTTGTTTTCCTCATCATGGGTTCTAGCGGGGTATCGATGCCCCCCATGATCATGTGAATGACGTGTTGTGGTTCGTTTACTTCGTTCTTCTTGACTGCCTCCCTGTCTCGAAACTAATTTTTGGCCCGATCGCTGAGGAATTCCCGGAGGTGCCCTTTGCTGAGTAGCTGGGCTACTTCTTCTCGTAGTTGATGGCAATCCTTGGTCCGGTGGCCGTGTGTGTTGTGGAACTCACATGTCAAGTTGTAATTTCTCTGCGAAGGGTCCGACTGCACTGGTCTGGGCCATTTTGAATCCCAGATTTTGCTGATAGCGAACACGATGTCTGATATGTCGACGCTGAAATTGTATTCCGACAAATGGGGTGCATTGACTGGTGCCACGTTTCGATCAAATCTGGTCCTGTTGATGATCCCCCGAGGATCCTGTCCTCGATCCATCCTCCGATCGTTGCGGGGCAGATTGCGCCTCGGGGCGTTCTTCCTGTCTTCGAGGTACGGTTGATACCTTTCTTTGCTTGGCTTCGTCTCTTTTGCCAGGAGTCTGTTTGGTATACTGAGCCCGACGGGGCCCCCAGCTGATCATCCTCTGCCCTGATCTTCAATCGGTACCGGTTGTGGACGTCTGACCAGGTCACGGCTGGGTATTCGATCAGATTTTGTTTCAGCTATTTTGAATCCATGGAGCTCCGCTCGTTCAGGCCTTGGGTGAAGGCCTGCATCGCCCAATCGTCGGAGACTGGTGGTAGCTCCATTCGCTCCATCTGGAATCGGGACACGAATTCCCGCAGCATCTCGTTCTCTCTCTGCTTGATTTTCAAAACGCCAGACTTCCTTGTCCCTACTTTAATGGCTCCGGCGTGTGCTTTTACAAAAGAGTCTGCTAACATGGCGAACGAATCTATGGAATCGGGACCCAGGTTATGGTACCACATCATGGCCCCCTTTGAAAGTGTTTCTCCGAATTTTTTCAGCAGTACTGATTCAATCCCGTCGCTCTTTATGTCGTTATGTTTTACTGCGCAGGTATACACAGTGACGTGTTCGTTTGGGTTGGAGGTGCCGTTGTACTAAGGGAGTTTCGACATTCTAAACTTCTTCGGGATAGGTTTCGGGGCTGCTTCTTCGGAGAATGGCCTTTGAATGAATTTCTTCGAATCTAAACCCTTAAGGACCGGAGGAGCGCCTGGGATCTGATCGACCCTAGAGTTGTAGGTCTCGACCCTTTCATCGTTGGCTGCGATCATTTTCTCTCCCGATTCGATCCTTTTGGTGAGGTCCTCAAGCATTTTTATGATGGCGGGGTCAACCACTGACCCGTTGTTGCTTGATCTTTCGAGCACTCATTCGGCGGAGGGAGCTGTATCCGGTGCCACTGTACTGGGGGTTCTTGGATGGTTTTGCAGCTGAGCGATGGCTAGTTGTTGTGCCTGCAACATTTCAAAGATAACATGAAGACTAACTTCCTGTTCTTCCCGGGCTGGGGTCTTTTGTGCTTCCTATTGGTCGCCGTGCCGTATGCTCCTGTCGGTGTGAGAAGTTTCGTCTACTTGCTGAGCGTACTGTGAACTTGCGTCCACTAGGATTGGTCGGGGAACGTTGTCAAGATTCTGCGGAGGTGCTCCGGCAGCCGGGACGGCCACGCCGTTTTCCCCATGCTCTTCGAGGTTGTTATTCTCAACCCTGTTTATCGAGCCGGACATTTTGACCTGCAATCAGAGAGTTCTCGGAAAGAAAAAGTGTGAAAGATATCGTGCATTCGAGTGACGAAACTAACAAGAGAATAATCACTATTATTTTTAGCCCCACGGTGGGCGCCAAACTGTTTACTGTGAAAATTGTAACAACAATTAGATTTGTAAACGGGATTCTAAAAATATGTGATCTATTCCCGAGCTAGTTTGTAAGGGTAGATAGTGCTAAAACGTGAAGTAAAATGGTAAAGATCGAGTTAACCAAAGCGGTAATCGAACCAGTAAAAAGACGCTTCCTGGGCGCAAAGCAGGCCAGTAGGTACCTCGGAGCCGATCCTCGAGCCTATCTCGGGCTTATCGAGGGTATTCGGTAAGGGGATAACAGATAAAGATATAAGTAAGTAAGGCTCTATGCTATCAATCATGAGCAAAATAACGAAGAACGAACGGAGAAACAATAAAGTGCTAAGGCGATCTCATAGTATGCTTATTTGACAAACCAAGAGAATAGCCAACAATCGATATGATTTAGACCAGAGAGAGAGATTAGAGAAAGGGGGAAGGAGAATATTATTGCTCTCTTTGTGAGATAGTTGGAAATAATTTACAAGGCATTGGTGGCCCTTCTTTTATAGAAAAGGGACACCCAATTTAGTACGGAATACACAGTGCGATAAAAAAATGAGATGTGACAGCCCGTGTTTCTTATGTCGTAGGAAGACTGGCGTCGAGCCGCTTGGACAAGTCTTGGACCCTGGATACATCTCTCGGGGGATATCTTCGCTCATCGGGGCCTTGGCTGATGCCCGATCTAGGCAAGGCGTCGACAGATCTCGAGGGAAGCGACCGAACCAAGATCTCGTGCCTTCGGGATTTGTTCTTCGAAGCATTATGTCGAGGGAAAATCGGTCTCCTGATTTCCCCGCGCACAGGTGGACTTATATGTGTGTTGCTTGTAAAGGAACAACGTGAAGCTACACTACATCATAAAGCGAGCTAATGTGTGTGTAGCTATTTTGGGAAAACTGTTTTAAAAACCATACGCCCTATATGCTATTTAGTTTTTTGTGTCGTATACTGATAGAAATCGTGTCTATAAGGATTGCACACACTTCACTTAATATGTCTAACACTGGTACTTTACCCAAAGCATGCTAGTTTAAGTAGTTGCTGCACTTTTTTCCGTATCTGATGCTGAATGTTTTAGACAACATGTCTATAGTGATCACACGCTTTTCTTAATAGACAATATGCCTATAGGACACTATAAAACACACCATTAGTATTCTCATTTAGATATCATGACTATAGGGTTAACTAACTAATAAGCTGCTTCTATTACATTCCTTTATACTACCTCATTTAGATGACATGCCTATAGGGATAAAGTATTTAAAAACAATCATAATTGTCAATCGTTAGAAACCCTGCGCATACGATATTCATTGATGACTTCACTGCCCATTTACATAAACGATTAGATATCATGTCTATAGGACATGCAACACTTTAATTTGGCTATACGTCTGAGTTACAGCACTGCCTATATAATACCGGAATCCAGAATCATATAGAAATCTTGCCTATAGGACTCAATGATTCCAACACGTCTTAATGTTATATACTGCCTAACTAGAAATCTATTTGCGTTGTGTGGAGGTTACTTGAGCCTTTTATTGTAATTATATGCAGTCCTATCTATTTTTGATTTTTGCCTAGTTTTATCATTTTGAGCAACTAAGTTGAGTCTAGTACTACCAAATAGTAGGTCCAAAGCCTCCTGGAACTAGGAATGGGACGGGTAGCGCACGCATAGGGCACGACTTAGAATTGAATTAGAATGCTTTTAAGTAAACAACTTCAACATAGTAATCAGGTAGCAGGAGATGATAGTCTGGCCCCCTGAATAATATGAGAAAATCCTACCTAAAGGAAGTTGCGAAGTATTATTTATGTTGCACGAGGTGATCCTTTAGGCTAAAAAAACTTAGGACCCCTTTCCCAAATATAGACTGACACAGTTGTAATCCTTGTGATGTTTAAAACTTGTAGCAATTATTCATATAGTTTAATGATATTTTTCCTTACATTGGTTTATGTTATAATAGGACATTCAACTTTCATATCTTTCTTTATTTATATGCTCACCTAATTTAATCATATAATCCAAATAGTGTATGATTCGGCCGAGAACCACAGTTGTGGAAATCGAAGACCGCCTAACACCTTCTCTTTGAGGTAATTTTATCTCTTACCTGATCTTTGGTGGTGTTGACTAGTCAAACAGATTTATATGCAAATAGGTGCCCCAACTCACCTTAAAATCATTAGGTGGCGACTCTTCTCTTTTAGCACCCTCATTTTAAAAGATTTGTCACACGTCGAAGCCTGCTTTTGCGATAAAATGGGGCGCGACAACACTGTACAATTAGTGATTCCAAATCTTCAATGCATGAACAATAGCTGCCAATTCCAAGTCATGCAGTGGATAATTCTTTTCATGGACATTCAACTACCGAGATGTGTAGAAAATCACCCTACCGTCCTGCATCACCACCTCTCCAAGCCCAATACATAATGCGTCACAATACACAGTGTATGACCCTGAATCCGTATGCAACACCAATATTGGGGTTGTAGTCAAAGCAGTTTTGAGCTTTTGAAATCTCCCCTCACACTCGTTGGACCATCTCAAATGAGCATCCTTCTAGGTCAATCTAGTCATAGGTGCAGCAATGGATGATAAGCCCTATACAACACGGAAATAATACCTTGCCAGACCAAGGAAACTCCGAATCTTAGTTGTCACGCCCCGAACCTGGGGGCGAGACTGGCGCCCAGTGCCTCACCTATCCTTGCGTACCAACTAGCGACTATGGAACTTTGAACATATAATGTCATACTTTGTACATGGGCCACATTGCAAGACAATTGCGAATGCTGACTAAACATCAATATAACGTTGGGCCGACAACGCCGTCATAACTACTGCAGCTGACAAACCAATAAAATATATATAAAAGGCCTACAAGCCCAACATACTGCAATAACCGACATGATATATCTACAAGCCTCTACTGATGGATGTACTATGACCGAAATAGGGCCCCGACCTACTCATAACATATATAGACATATATACATGATGTACATAAAGCTCTAGACCTGGCAACTCCGAAGGGTTTGGACCTTACCAATAAAGATGAACTCGGGCAATAACTAATGAGGAGGTCTACCCGTCTGTCTATATGAACCTGCACGCATGAAATATAGCGCCCCTAGAAAAGGGACGTCAGTACGAAATAATGTACCGATTATGTAAGGCAATATACTGAAAGCTGAAACTGAACTGATAATATAATAACTAAAAGCAACTAGGAATCAAAGATAATCTGAAGATATACTTACCTGCTGATACTGACTCAACTCTCTCAATATACTAAGTAAAATAGTTGTACGGCCTTATAAAGCTCGGTATATATATAACTGCTCTACTGTAGTAGGCTCGCTCATATGCGCTCGGCCATACTAAGCGTTGTATCTCGGCCATGCTGGGCTCGCTCATAGGCACTCGGCCATAGTAGGCTCGGTATATAACTTACCATTTGATCAAAGGTTTTCCAATAGGGGCCTGCACATCGATTATAGCTCGATGGTAGTGAAAATAATGTAATACTATATATATAGACTCTCTAGTCTATTGACTGGAAGAAAATAATACTCAATTGAATATGAAGTTCCGTTAAGGAGAATACTGTAACTTATGACACTAGAAAATGTACATAAATTCGGGAATATGAATTTCTCTTTATGCCTTGTTATCAAACTTGTGTAATTACGAGATCATGCCGAAATGAAGGAATGGCTTAGCCTTAACATACCTGAGCCAATTCTCATGATAATACTTCCAACACACGTCAATTGCGACAACGCGTAACGGCGGATCGAAGTAGGAGAAAATCCATATGATGTTCGTAAGAAAGATTGTACCGTGCTCTCTTGCAAATCCCATTGCTATTACGCGGTGTAACTTTGTATGAAATTTTTGCTCAAAATCCGTTACTTTGCTAAATTCTAGTTCACGTTCCTTTGTGAATTAGAAGTATTATAGTGAATAAAGAGACTCTTGAAACTTTGAGCTTCACCCGTGAGCTTTAGCAAGCTTATGAATCAAGATTATTAATTATTAATGGAAGGTTTGCTTACTATAAGCAAGGGAATATTTTGGCCGCAACATTTGGCTTCTTGATAACACTCTTTAACTAATTGAGATAAAGTAGGTGTTACTTCAAATGTTGCCTCCTTTTCAAAGTGACTTAAGAGTCATTAAATAGGACATATATTGATGCCATGTTAAAGTTCAAGATTCATCCAAAATATATTAGATAATTACCCATTTCTTTATTAACTTGATAATTCTCCACTAATTAATAATTACGAAATTACCCACATAATTAAGATTTATCTCAAATTACTTAAAATACTACTTACTTTTAACATACCTTATACACTCACTAGCATGGTCATGTGGTACCTTGTATGGCACTAGTCCATAAATACCGAGTATTATAGCTCGGACCGTATTTTATCCCAAATAGACACACTTTGACGAAACTTACTTTCTTTGATTTTCTTACCCTCTCATCTTCACGAATTTACTTATCACTTGTTTGAAATAGCAAAATACTTATAATCCCAAAATAATCTCATTCTCGAACTTACGTCAATTTACTTACGATGAAACATTAACGTACGAAAATACGGGATGTAACATCTCATTTCCGAGCTTATATCAATTTACTTATGGCGTACATCCACGTACGAAACATGAGGTATTACATTAGTAGCTTAAGACGGTATGGGCCAATTTTGAACTACTTCAATCTTCTTTAGATCTACCTTGATCCCCTCACTAGACACCATATGACCCAAAAACGCCACTGAATCAGGTAAGAATTCATACTTTGAGAATTTTGCATATAACATTTTCTCTCTAAGGTCTGGAGCACGATCATTAGATGTTGCTCGTGATCCTCTCGACTCTGGGAATACACTAAGATATCATTAATAAACACAATGATGAATGAATCAAAATGTGGAATACACTATTCGTCAGGTGCATTAACGTTGGGGCATTAGTCCGCCTGAATGACATCACAAGAAACTCCTATTGATCGTACAGGGTCCTGAAAGCAGTCTTCAGAATATCTGGATCTCTAATCTTAAGCTGATGATACTTGTCGCGCTCCCTTTCTCCTCCGGGGAAGTCCGAGTTTTGGCATTCATTGAGAACAACTCATTTCCTTTTGGGATTTCAGTATTTGAAGAGTCGCCACCTAACGGATTATGGTGCGTTAGGGCACCTTGAGAAATTAACTCATGGACTAGTTTACATTACCAGAGATTAGAGTAAGGGCTCAAAATAACCTTGAGGGGAAGGTGTTAGGCACCCCTCGCGGTCCACAACGGTGGGTTCCGGACGAACTTAAACTTATGTGAATTAGTCCTTTTACAAGAAATTTCAACACATATTCGCAAATAAAAAGCATGTTTTTGTATTCTACACACATGTATGATTCAGGTAATGGGAGCAAGAGAGGTTTGAACAATTTGCACATATGTAAAGAAAAGAAATTCATTTAAACAATGGGAGTTGGGGAAGAGGGGTCCTAGGTTGGTTAGCCTACAGGATCATACCTACACAATTCCCGGTAATCACTAATCAATGAGGGGCTACATGTGACATTAGCGCGTAGTCATCATATCTGTATACGGTGAAATCGGGGAGCCAATTTCTCGATAACAAGGCATTATGGGAGATCACCTCTGAGGCTCGAGACCACGGATCGAGCATCCTCCCTCGAGATCTATCGACACCCGGTCTAGGGGTAACATTGGCCAAGACCCCAACGGGCATGGGGAGTTTTCGAAGAATGCAGTCGGGGCCGATTGAGTCTATCACGCTAATTTATGGCTAGTCTACGCCTGCATCATGGAGCTAGTCAGTTGTCCCATCCCGTTTTCTTTATAATTAATGCACCCCATGTACCATGTTTGGATTTTCCCCTCCCATATAAGGGGGATCCGTAGCACTTTGTAAACTCTGTTGCTCTAACTATTTTACTCGAAATAATAACTCTCTCCCTCTCTTCTCTCTATAACTTACTCGCTCGAGATTGTCGCCTTCATTTATTGCTTTCACACTTGTTCTTCAATCACTGTTCTCCATAGGCCATAAAGAGCCTCCTTTAATTGTATTTTAACTGTCACTCCTTTCCCGGTTATCCCCGATAGCTCGAGCCCGAGCCCTAGCATCGACCTCGAGGTCCCTCATCGGTTAGCCCGAGGCTCGGACAGCTAACCCCCGATTTGATCGTAACATTTTTTTAGCTCGCATTTCACCTTTTATCTTCACATATCTAGAATCAACTACTTTAACAACTAGCATAAAAATAGATCACATATTTTTAGAGTCCCATCAACAAATTTAATTGTTATTACCATTTTCATGGTAAATAGTTTGGCGCCCACCGTGGGGCTAAAAATTATAGTGGTTATTTTCTCAACGCAAGTTATCTTTCACACTTTTTCTTGTCCAAGACCTTCAATTATAGGTCAAAATGTCTGGCTTAGTGAACAGATTTGAGAACAACAACCTTGAAATCCTCGGAGAAAACGGTGTGGCTGTTCCAATTGTTGGTGCGCCACCACAGAACCCCGATAATGCACTTGGACTGATTCCAGCGGATGTGGGTTCGCAAGACACACAGCAGGTCGACGAAACCTCACACACCGAAAGGAGTATACAACATGGCGACCAACAGGAAGCCCAAAAAAATCCAGCTGGGGAAGAAAGGGAAGTTAACATTCACGTTATTTTTGAAATGTTGCAGGCACAACAGCTGGCTATCGCTCAGCTGCATAGCCACCCAAAAACTCCTAGCATTGTAGGATCGGGACCTACTCCTCCGGCCGAACAGGCACCAGAGAGATCGAGCAATAACGGATCGGTAGCCGATCCTGCCATCATAAAAATGCTCGAGTACCTTACCAAAAGGATTTTTTCAGGTGAGAAAATGATAGCAGCCAACGACAAGAAGGTTGAAACCTACAACTTCAGGGTCGACCAAATCCCGGGCGTGCCCCCGGTCCTGAAAGGTGTAGATTTGAAGAAGTTCGTGCAGTGGCCATTCCCAGTGGAAGCGGCTCCAAATCCCATTACAAAGAAGTTCACAATGTCAGAACTCCCATAATACAACAGGACCTCAGATCCCAACGAACACATCACTGCCTATACGTTGCGCTATAAGACCCCGGAAAATTTTGCTAAGTAAATTAGGATTTCATGGTGCCATGTAGGCTAATTATAATATTTTATGTTCCATTATTATACGGGAATCAACTTGAGTTGGTAAATAAGTGTATAAGTCTTATGGTAAGAAATTTGGGGTCCAATGGAAGGCCTAAGTCTAAGTCAAATTGGAAAATTTCATAATAGGCTAAAATTCCAAATGAGTCCGCACAAGTCCCCACTTTGAACGAGCATATCTATATATCTCTAAGATTTTATGTGATGAAAAACTATCATATGAAAGGTCTTTGAGTTTAGTTTCCAACGCTTAAAACCTTTTATCATTTGGACATTCCTACACAAAGTTATGATCAAATTACCAAAGGCTGGAAAATTGCGATCCTGTGTCGAATCAGCGACAGCAAATCTGTCGCATTTTTGATCTGCGATCGCAAATCTGGTCGCAAATCGGACCAGTGTAGCCCAGTATTGGGCACCGGGTTTTGCGACGCGTCTGCAGCCAACATACTCATTCTGCAGTGCATTATGCGACCGCAGACCCAAATTCGGAGGGTTAATCTTCCTATTTTCATGACCCGACCCCATTTTAATATATATGCTTTGGGGTGATTTCATGAGCATTCTAGAGAGAGGTGATAACATTTTAGAGAGAGAAGGAGGAACCCAACATTCAATCATCCAATCTTGCATCAATCTTCAAGAATCAAAGAACTCAATCACATGTTCTTCATCTAAGAGGTAAGGTTCTATACATTAGACTTTAATTTCGAGTTTGGGGTATAAGATGGGTTATTGAGGTATGATTCTTGGGGGTAATAGAATTATGTATACATGAATTTACAAATTAGGTTTGTGGGAAGATTTTATAACATAAACAAGTAAAGATTGGGTTGGGGAATGAAGGAAATCTTTTAAAAGAGATTTGAAATCAAGATGCACAACTAGTAATTGATAAAATGCTCAAATGAGCTGAAACTATGAATACCTTCCTAATTTGTGTTCAATTTTGTTATGTCTCAAAGTAGATTGGGATTGCTAGAATTTTCGGAACGTTGTAGTAACTTAAGGAAAGCTTAAACAAGGTATGTATGACTAAAACCCCTTCTTCTTAGAAATTGAGCTTCCATGGTGTCCCTGCATATGTTGTAAGTCCGAAATTTGATTTATGTAGTATTTGTTATTTCAAAGGATTTGGTGTTGCAAGAATATGTGTGAAAGGTGTGTCTCAATTTGTTCAATGTGCTATTCTATGTAAATTAGGGATATGTGAAGAATGTGAACTATATGCTAAATGGCCTAGATTTCAAGTCAAGTTTAAATTGTGATTTTTATGCCGAATCATGAGAATTCCTCACTATGCTTATGACTTAAATTGCTTTTGTATGTGCCCATGATCTTAAGTGGCAAAGTAAATGTTGAAAATGGGAACAATGTGAAACATAAGTTATGGAATGTGGAAATTGTGGCCCCAAGTGCCGATAAATTAATACATGTGTAACCAAAGATTGGAGTGAGATGAATAACGGAAATGGTAATGTCTCGGGGAGACGGCTCAGCCGATCGGGCCGTGATCGGACGTCATGATATATACACATGGTGGTAATGTATTGACGATTGAAACTAGAAAGTGAATGAAATAATGGTAACATCTCGGGGAGACGGCTTAGCCAATCGGGCCATGATCGGACTCCGCTCAAGGAAGCGGTGGTAATGTGGATAATGATGCAACAGTGTGGGATGCTCCAATCAAAAATTTCAGAAACTATGTGAAAATCATGTGAACCTCCTTATATTGTTGACATGGTGCTTATTTGAAACTTTGTTGTCTTTACGATTTCTTTGTCCTTGTATGGTTGTTCTTTCTAATGAGATGGTGTTTAGTTATACATACTAGTGCTATTCGATGGCACTAACGTCCCTTTTGCCTGGGGCGCTGCGTCTTTAAATGGATGTAGGTGTTTATATAGCAGGCAGTGTTGGTCGCAGCTAGTGTCGCATCTACCTTTCACTGACTTGGTGAGCCCCACTTCATTTCGGGGTCCTGTTACATTATTTATCATGTACTTGGTATTTTGAGGTATAGCCAGAGCCTTGTTGCCTGCATTTCTATATTATTCTTCAGTTGTATTTAGAGGCTCCGTAGACAGGTTGTGGGTGGAGTTTTATAATGGGGAATTGAATTAGAAATATTGATATTTGACAAAGACGTGTAAAACTTGTAATAGTTTTTGAAAATTATGAATGATGTTGCTAATGGAAATGAAATGGGAGTCGTCAATGATAAATGTACAAAGTATGATTAATGGAGTCCATCTCCTCCTTATCCATGAATTAGTTTGGGTAGAATGAAACCTATCAGGCTTGCTCAGTCGGGTTTATTCGGTTGAGCGCCGGTCGCGCTCCTCGATTTTTGAGGCATGACAAACTTGGTATCAGAGCCTAAGGTTTTAAAGTGTCCTAGGATGTCTCGGAGCCGTGTCTAGTAGAGTCTTTCTTATCGGTGTGTTGTCGACCACATCTATAAGTTGGAGGCTATTCGGACATTTTGGAATTTCACCCTTCTTTGATACTCCATATTGTGCTGTAGAACTCAAGATAGGGAGCTAATTTCCAAGCTATGTCTTATGCTCCAGATGAGTAATCTCGATACCATAATCCACGAGTTTGAAGCATTAAGGAGGGAATGACCCCACCATTGAATCGGAGGGATATTGCCCAAGCATTTGTTAGGAGAATGTATCGAGCCATGGAGGGATTGGTAGAACTTGTTGCAAAGGGGAGTACCCTTGTTCCTATTAATGTCACTGCACCACCAGATAATGTAGTATATTAGTATGTTACCAACGTGCGTTAGGGGTGTGGAGTCGAGGGGCATCGATTAAGTTATTGCCCTATCAATCTAGAGTCACCAAGTAAGTGACCCATTAGTACGTCATTCTGAACGCCACATACTTTTCCTTATTATATACGTACACCTGTGTTGGGAGCCTATATAGATATGGTCTTAACAAGAATCTAAATCTCAAAACATTGCATGCACCTACTCTTTGAACGAGACGTATTATTCGTAAATCCACTCTATCACAAATTCTCTTATTTACACCCTTTTTGTGGAATTAAGTTATATAATTATGTCCTTGAATTGAGTTATAACTCTAGGATTGAAACTTCCCACTTGCTTTTCCTATAAATTCCTCACAGAAACTTTTATTTTAATGGACAAAATCTACTCGCTTGTGCCTATACATGCACCGTCGTAAAGTTTACCTATGTGGTATCAAATTCCATGTAAAGCATCCCAGTGTCACGATCTTTCTCGAGTCACTCTTTTTCTCACTGGTGTATATGGCTTCTATGATTTGAATAGTAACTCTACCCTCTTGCGAGTATCATCATGAAACCTTTTCACTGTATAGTAACATGAGAGCATATCCCACCTCTTATCATATGTGTACATGTCAAATGAAGGGGTCACTTGTCTGTATAGAATTTCTGAGAAATTTGAGATTTTTACGAATCTGTCACAGGAAGATCTTTTGTTTGCCTATCTCAGTATGACTTTCATGTCTACTAAGATCATTCCTTTGTAAGAAGCTCACTTTGTTCCTAGTATTGTGATTGCCCGTGACATGGTTGTGTATCGCAGTCTAGTAGTTGAGATAGCAGAAGCATGTTCAGCTCATGTCAAATGTCTATTTTCTCTTTACACCTCCACAACATGTGATAATTGTGTTCCTTAGTTAGTGAATTCATTGTGCTAGTTTCCCCACACTTGTTCAATAACCATGAGAGAACATATCCTTCTATGTGTCATTGTAACACTTTCTTTCTCGTAAGGACCCTGACTAGGCTCTCCGTCAAGACCAAGCGCACCTTTGGGGGTTATCGTAGCACAACGCCTGTTTCTCCTGTTTTCTGTCTTTCATTAGCATCTGGGTATTTCTCAAGTCAAAATCCATGGAGAACTCATTATGAACATCTGCAAACCTCCCATGATTGTTTTATACTATCTCATTAGGTTCCCACCTCACTTCAAGTTCATTAAGGGTTGATAGCATGCCGCAATTACTGAGATTGAATGATCTCCTTTCGATAATGGATTATATACACATGTGCTAGTCCAACGAACTGCTTATCAGTCTAACTCTCGCCTTTTGGTTTTGGGTTGACCCAGGAGAAATACACCTAGTAACACATTCATATGTCAAAGCCTTTCGCTCAGTCAAGTCTTATAGCATCTTCCAATGTGGCTTGTAATAGTTGGTTGCTTAGAAGTGTGTTGTAGTACTTCATTATGAGGTAGAGTTGCTAAACATAATTGGATTTTTGAATTCTGGAGCTATACATTACGTGACTACATATAGAGATCTTCTTTCAGAAATTTAGCTTCTCGTAATCCCTTTATATTACCACCCTTCCTAGTGGTTACAATGTAAAGGTTACTTCCATAGGCTCTCTCACTTTCTATTTATTTATCTGCTTTGCTTGTCCCTGTGACTAGGTAACCTAGGTTACCTTTCCCCGATAAATGCATTAATACATCTCATTCTTTCAAACTTATTCATGTGGGCACTTTGAGGCATTGTTCTATACCAACTCGTAATGGTTTTAAGTACTTTCTCGCCATTGTTAAAGATTTTATAGGGCTACGTGGGCTTGTATCATGGGTTCCAAAAGTAATGATTTCCCCTAAGTTCAAGCTTATATTGCCATGATTTCAAACCAAAGTGCGTCCCCTTTTAAAAAAGTCTTAAATTGGTCGGATTGGATGGGTTACGTGGCCTTCTGCTCACTCGGCTTCTAGGATTATTGACAACATCATTGTCATGTGCAGGAAGTTTTGCTACCCTTGGTATTCCACCTTCCTTGGTGGATAGGAGTGTTATTGTCTTTCTTCCCGGAGCATTACGTCAACCATTGGAACTCCTCTAACCAATACATGATTTCACCCCATATGGTATGATGTCCTAGCTATGTGGTTTCACTCGTGAAAGGTAGATGCCCTCAGATTTTTCCACATATCATGAGCATATTGATTTGGAAGACAAGTTGTCGTATCTTTAGTTCTCTCATATAGGATCAATTATCAGGAAGGGTTAAGCTGTTTGAAGTATGATAATCTCATAAGTGTTCAATGTCTTTTCATCCTCATGGGCTTGTGGCATAGATTCCTTGTGTCAGTTAATGTTAAGAGTGTAATTCAACTTCATGTATCTTGAAACCCATATCACACTCAAGGTGCCAGAGTATTCTCATTCTTGATAAACGGATTTTCCCTACACTCCAGGAGACAACTGGGTCACGTACTTGAATATTCCTCCTTAATGATTCCTATTACCAATGTACTAGTTACCCCTGTGCCTCATTTGTCTAATAATTGATGTCGTCACCATGGTTAACCATGATTAGTGTTGTTAGTAGTAATCTTCGTATCTCTTAGCATATAACCTCGTGAAATACTCTACTCAGGACATTAATGGGTTCCTGAATAATTCCAGCCAGATCTTGAACTCTGTTGCTCCTCATTGAATTAAATCTATTGGGTATTGAAGGTTCAAACATGTCAATGAGGCAGCATCCCCATGTGATCACATATATTCGATAGGTAATTTTTATGGTCATTTTAGGGTAGCACATCGTGGTTTAATCGTTGAAGGTCATCAAAGGTTTAGTGTGGGTGTTCGCGTAGAGATTTAGAATTTAGGAGGGCGAACGGATTATTCCCAATATTTTCCCATGAAGATGTTATGTGAGTTGATAATGAAGGTTGCATAAGTGTATGTCACATTAGGCCGCACTAGAAGTATGAAGTTTCCCCATAGTTGTTCCCCAATATTTTGTGTTTTCACATGTCTATGTCTAAGAAGGTAGTTGAAGATCCTTTCTGTATCATTTTGGTGGAAATTGCTAAAGGTGGAGGTAATGGATAGTTGGCCTATGAAGGGTATCTATTTGTCATCCTTGTTAGGTAAGTTTGGGGGTGGAGATTGTATCCGTGAATGTGTTATGGCACAATTTGTAAGTATAAGAGGCCACATTGAAGGCCGAGAGTGTTGTGGAAATAAGGTATTTTCTCTTGATTGTATAGCAATTGGTTTTGACTTGAAAGATACCTTCTAGGTATTATGATTTAGAAATGTGTAGTTCATGTCCAGGTATCCTTATGATAATGTAGTGCTTGTAATGGTGAAATTAGTATTGTTGATATATACATTGTGGTGCTTTGTCTCGTTGTGGATGTGTTGTTAGGATGGTTTTGGTGATTCTCTTGCAGGTGGATAGGCCTAGTTACAAAGGAGACTCTGCCAAAATTTCAGTAAAATTTGGGAGTTAGTCAAATTTAGGGAGTTGAGGTAGGTTAGAAAAGAGATATGTTACGTTAGGTGTTTGGGGCGGGCTCTACCTCTCATTCGAGGACGAATGATCCTAAGCGGGGGAGAATGTAAGACCCCGGAAAATTTTGCTAAGTAAATTAGGATTTCGTGGTTCCATGTAGGCTAATTATAACATTTTATGTTCCATTAACATGATGGGAATCAATTTGAGTTGGTAAATAAGTGTATAAGTCTTATGGTAAGAAATTTGGGGTCCAAGGGAAGGCCTAAGTCTAAGTCAAATTTGAAAATTCCATAAGGCTAAAATTCCAAATGAGTTCGCACAAGTCCCCACTTTGAACGAGCATATCTATATATCTACAAGGTTCTATGTGATGAAAAACCTATCATATGAAAGGCCTTCGAGTCTAGTTTCCAACGCTTCAAACCATTCATCATTTGGACATTCCTACACAAAGTTATGATCAACTTACCAAAGGCTGAAAAAATGCGATCCTGTGTCGAATCTGCGATCGCAGATCTATAGTATTTTTGATCTGCGATCGCAAATATGGTCGCAAATCGGACCAGTGTAGCCCAGTTTTGGGCATCGGGTTTTGCGACGCGTCTGCAGCCAGCATACCATTCTGCGGTCCATTATGCGACCGCAGATCCGAATTCGGAGTGTTAATCTTCCTATTTTCATGACCCGACCCCATTTTAATATATATGCTTTGGGGTTCATTTTGGAGTGATTTCATGAGCATTCTAGAGAGAGGTGAGAGGATTTTATAGAGAGAAGGAGGAACCCAACATTCAATCATCCAATCTTGCATCAATCTTCAAGAATCAAAGAACCCAATCACAAGTTCTTCATCTAAGAGGTAAGGTTCTATACATTAGACTTTAATTTCGAGTTTGGGGTATAAGATGGGTTATTGAGGTATGATTCTTGGGGGTAATAGTATTATGTATACATGCACTTACAAATTAGGTTTGTGGGAAGATTGTTGAACATAAATAAGTAAAGATTGGGCTGGGGAATGAAGGAAATCTTGTAAAAGAGATTTAAAATCAAGATGCACAACTAGTAATTGATAAAATGCTCAAATGAGCTGAAACTATGAATACCTTCCTAATTTGTGTTCAATTTTGTTATGTCTCAAAGTAGATTGGGATAGCTAGAATTTTCGGAACGTTGGAGTAACTTAAGGAAAGCTTAAACAAGGTATGTATGGCTAAAACCCGTTCTTCTTAGAAATTGAGCTTCCATGGTGTCCCTGCATATGTTGTAAGTCCGAAATTTGATTTATGTAGTATTTGTTATTTCAAAGGATTTGGTGTTGCAAGAATATATGTGAAAGGTGTGTCTCAATGTGTTCAATGTGCTATTCTTGGTAAATTGGGGATATGTGAAGAATGTGAACTATATGCTAAATGGCCTAGATTTCAAGTCAAGTTTAAATTGTGATTATTATGCCGAATCATGAGAATTCCTCACTATGATTATGACTTAAATTGCTTTTGTATGTGCCCATGATCATAAGTGGCAAACTAAATGTTGAAAATGGGAACAATGTGAAACGTGAGTTATGGAATGTGGAAATTGTGGCCCCAAGTGCCGGTAAACTAATACATGTGTAACCAAAGATTGGAGTGAGATGAATAACGGAAAATGGTAACGTCTCGGGGAGACGGCTTAGCCGATCGGGCCGTGATCGGACACCATGATATATACACATGGTGGTAATGTATTGACGATTGAAACTGGAAAGTGTGAATGAAATAATGGTAACGCCTCGGGGAGACGGCTTAGCCGATCGGGCCGTGATCGGACTCCACTCAAGGAATTGGTGGTAATGTCGATAATGATGCAACAGTGTGGGATGCTCCAATCAAAAATTTCAGAAACTATGTGAAAATCATGTGAACCTCCTTATATTGTTGACATGGTGCTTATTTGAACCTTTGTTGTCTTTACGATTTCTTTGTCCTTCTATGGTTGTTCTTTCTAATGAGATGGTGTTTAGTTATACATACTAATGCTATTCGATGGCACTAACATCCCTTTTCCCGGGGGCGCTACGTCTTTAAATGGATGTAGGTGTTTCTATAGCAGGCAGTGTTGGTCGCAGCTAGTGCCGCATCTTCCTTTCAGCTGACTTGGTGAGCCCCACTTCATTTCGTTGTCCTGTTTCATTGTTTATCATGTACTTGGTATTTTGAGGTATAGCCAGAGCCTTGTTGCCGGCATTTCGATATTATTCTTCAGTTGTATTTAGAGGCTCCGTAGACAGGTTGTGGGTGGAGTTTGATAATGGGGAATTGAATTAGAAATATTGCTATTTGACAAAGAAGTATAAAACTTGTAATATTTTTGAAAATTATGAATGAAGTTGCTAATGGAAATGAAATGGAAGTCGTCAATGATATATGTACACAGTATGATTAATGGAGTCCATCTCCTCCTTATCCATGAATTAGTTTGGGTAGAATGAAACCTATCAGGCTTGCTCAGTCGAGTTTACTCAATTGAGCGCCGATCGCGCTCCTCGATTTTTGGGGCGTGACATGCGCAGTAAAGGGCAACAACATGAAACACGACGAGATCAAAACCGTCTTACTGAAGAAGTTCAGAGAAACACTCTCGAAGGGGGCCATGATATGGTATCACAACTTAGCTCCCAACTCCATAGGCTCATTTGCCATGCTAGCAGACTCATTCATAAAGGCACACGCCGGTGCCATCAATGTAGAAAGAATGAAGTCCGATGTATTCAATATCAAGCATAGGGAGAATGAAATGCTGCGAGAATTCGTATCTCGCTTCCAAACGGAATGAATGGAACTACCCCCAGTCTCCGACGACTGGGCAGTACAGGCCTTCACTCAGGGCCTGAAAACGAAGCTCAGTGGCCTCAAGGCAGCTAAAAGAGAATCTGGTTGAGTATCCCGCCGTAACCTGGTCGGACATCCACAACCTGTATCAATCAAAGATCAGGGTCGAGGATGACCAGCTGGGAGCCCCTTCGGGCTCAGTATGTCCAAGCAGGCTCCTGGCGAATAAGTCGAAACCAAACAGAGAGAGGTATCATCCGTACCCCAAAAATCGGAGGAATGCACCGAGACGCGACCCGCCTCGCTACGATTGATTGGTTAACCGAAGACAAAACCCACGGGGACTCATCAATAGAGCCGGATTTGATGAAAATACGGGGCCGGCAGGGGCACCTCACTTAGCGCAATACAACATCAATGTTGATGTATCCGACATCATGTTCGCCATCAGTAAAATCAGAGATGCCAAGTGGCCCAGGCCTTATCAGATCCTTCACAAAGAAATCACAACTTAATCTGCGAGTTTCACAACACGCACGGCCACAGGACCGAGGATTGCCACCAACTACGGGAAGAGGTAGCCCGACTACTTAGCAAATGGCATCTCCGAGAATTCCTTAGCGATCGAGCCAAAAATCAATTCCAGGAAAGAGAGGCGACCAAGAAGAACGAGGAAAACGAGCCACAACATGTCATCCACATCATCATGGGAGGTGTCGATGCCCCGCAGAAAAGCGGACCCGGGGATATATTCCCAAGGACGCCCTCACATTCAGCGAAGAGGACACCAAGACCTTGTCTCAACCTCACAATGACGCACTGGTAATCTCTTTCCTTGTAAATTCTTTTCAAATAAAACGTGCACTCGTGGATCTAGGTAGCTCGGCTAACATTATCAGGTCAAGGGTGATAGAGCAGCTCGAACGGCTCGACCAAATTGTGCCCGCCACTCGAGTCTTCAATGAATTCAACATGGCAAGTGAAATGATGAAAGGAGAAATTATCCTCCTGGTCACCGTGGCCGACACGTCCCAAAACGTGAAATTCCATGTCATCGAATGAGATATGAGATATAACGCCTTATTCGTACGGCCGTGGATACACTGCATGAGAGCGGTACCATCTTCTCTTCATCAAATGATGAAATTCCCAACAAAGGACGGAATTAAAACAGTCTACGGGGAATAACATGCAGCAAGGGAAATGTTCGCGGTGCAGGATGTGGCACCGGCGTTCGCACCTCCGCCCGCAAAAGAGCCAAAGGGTAATCAAGCCACACACTCAATCAAGCCCTATTAAATGAAATAAAGGACCGTATCGCGTCCTCGTCTCGAGTGGTTGGGACATATCGATCCTCAAAACATCGTCGGCGCGTCTCACATTAAGGTACGACCATCTCCCTTTTCATTTCGTATTTCAGGCTAACCCTTATGCAGGTGCCCGATCAAAGCGGTCAAGAACGCTAACCCAGCTCGGAGACCTTGAGGTTTTAAAGCATCCGTTGCACTCTTTTCCTTCGACCGAGTTTTTATCCCGAAAAAAGGTTTTTACCATGTCCTATAGGAAAGTAATGTACTGGTCCAAAAAGTCGAACGAACCATGTCCATATAGCCGTGCCCCGACGGCAAAATACATGTACACCTGTATCGAATAATCGGAGAATAACTTTTGTTAAGACATCTTGCGCTCCGAAAGAGGCTCGGCACCTCCGCAGAAAACAACTCCTCAGCCGAAAATGTTCCGAACACCCGGGGACTGACATCAACAATTCAACACTTAAATGGCCTTCGGGTCCAAATTCCGAAATCACGAGCCCTCAGATAAAGGCAACGCGGAAATCGCTAAATATCTCCAACGCCAAAAGTATCTCGAGTACTCGGGGACTGGCGTCAAAATCTCAAAAGAAAAACGCATGGCCTCAAGGTCGGGATCTCCAAGACCGTAAGCCCTCGACGAGGCAATGCAAAGTTCGCAAAAGATGGCTCCTGAGTCAAGAAACTATCAACGACTCGGGGACTGCCGTCTAAACGCCACCTCCATCGACTCATCAAGACATGAGGCCATGAGACCCCGAGCGGGCAGCCTCGGTCTTGTAAGACCTACATAAGGTAGAAACTAAACCTGTAAGACCTCAACGGCATGAAAAATTATGTAAGACCTCAACGGCATGAGAAAACTGTAAGACCTCAACGGCATGAAAAACATGTAAGACCTCAACGGCATGAAAAAACCTGTAAGACCTCAACGGCATGAAAAAACCTATAAGACCTCAACGGCATAAAAAACCTATAAGACCTCAACAGGCATGAAAGGACTATAAGACCTCAACAGGCATGAAAAGACTATAAGACCTCAACAGGCATGAAAAAATTGTAAGACCTTAACAGGCATGAAAAAACTGTAAGACCTCAACGGCATGAATAACCTGTACGACCTCAACATGCATGAAAATTTTTTGTAAGACCTTACTACAGACATAAAACTCGATCCCGAAGTTTAGGCTATATATCGAACTTGTAAGACCCCTAAAAAGGCATACCATCGATATAGACGCCCAAAATACTAAACTCCGGACCAAAAATGTTTCCGGCCAAATACAAAGGACTACAGTCATACGGCTGTACCAGCCGAATTAACGCGGCTCAGGGACGTCCGACCATCGCTACAAAATCATAGGCCATTAACTCGAATCTACTTCAAAAAGAACCAATTAAACAGGCTACCCTCGACATGAAAAAGGGCTTTGACCATGTCAGCTCCAAATCACAAGGCTTCGAGCTACTCTGCCTACGAGCTAAACCTTCTGAGGTGCTCGAATATCACCGCAAATGACTTGAAATTGAGGTTCTTCCCGAACTGATGACGCGTCAGGCAATATCATTCCAAAAAGTCCTTAATGAGGGGAAACAAAGCCTAACAAGCGTTAGGGTCACACACTAAAAGGTCACATCGACCAAAAGCGTAAGGGCCATTGTCGCCACCTTAAAATTTGAAAACTTGAGGGTCAAAATGAGCTCGAGTCGTAACCCGATTTGGAGACCGAATCCAAAATAGTTAACTATACATGCCTAAGGGAAAAGCTTAAGAGCCATCGTCGCCAGCTTCATGAGCATCAAGCCCACGCAAACATAGAACTTGAGGGTCCATTGTGCTCGAGTCGAAATCCGATTCAAAGACTAAACTCAAAATAGATAAAATACAAATGCCCAAGGGCAAGACGTGAGAGCCATTGTCGCACGCTGATGCAGACAGAAAAGCTTGAGGGTCGAATGATCTCGAGTCGAAGCCCGACTAGGAGACTGAACCCAAAACAGTTGAGCAAAAGCATAAGAGCTCTAATGCCAACTTACACTAAAGGTTGCATCGCCCGAACGTGTAAGAGCCCCTGGGCCTGCCTAATGAGCCCCGGAGCCATATCACGAGTCTGAGGATTCTCTCCAACTCCAAAACCAGCCCATCTGGTCAGAAGCGAAGCAGAAAGAGGTACATAAGAAATAAAGCTTCATGTTTTCTTTTATTTACATACATGAAAAAGTGCATTCTCTATCTACAAAACACGCTCTCCAAATATCATATACAAGATGGCAAATCGACACCCCATCCCTGAAGGCTATGGCCTACCAACCTCATCTTCACTCTCCTCGGCGTCAGACGGAAATGACCGAGCACCACGCTCGTCCGCCCATGCTCGCGCCAACTCTTCCGGGAGAACAAAACCCCTGACACTGATCTCCTCGAGAACCTTTCTTCAGGATCTGCAACAAGAATATTCTTTAATCCTCTCTTCGCGATCAAGGACCCTCTTCAACTCGACTTGGGAAATCGGTAGCATCCTTCACATAAATCGCTATATCTGGATCAGCTTTATCCCGGCTCAATGCAGCTTCAGTCTGAGCATCAACGATCTCAGCCCTAACATTTGAAAGTTTGGATTCAAGCTTCACGATCATATCCACTTTAACTGAAGCGTTATCACGAGCTAAGCGGAGTTGGACCTCCAAGGCAGGAACTTTAGCCAAGGCACCTTTCTTCTCTGAAGCATGAGCCTGCGCCTGAGCTCTTACCTCGCCAGAGTCATTCCTAATTCGGTCGGCTTCACCCCTAAGGTGTTCCAGAGCCTCCGTCTTTGTCTGAAGATGGGATAGGCGAAGAGTTAAACTGAGAAGTCAAAAAGCGAAATGCATGCCCGCCCAGGACGGGAAATTCCCTGCTCCATCAAATAGCTCTCGTAATTAGAGCTCCGGTACTCCTTGTATTGCCAGTGCGCTAACTCAACTTCCTTCTCCTCGCAAAGGATCCCAAGGAACCACCTCCCCAGAACCGGAAACTTTGGGTCTAGCAGGCTCGGGCAATGTTCCCACCTCAAAGACTCGGCCCTATTTCGCCCTGCTGTGAGCGCCATCGCGCTGCATATCCCATTTATCATCATCGTCCTTTAGCTCGAAAGTTGACAGCTACTCCCCCTCTCCAGAGAAGAACGCCCTCGCTCTTAGAGACCTACCGATGCCTACAACGGCAAAATCAATACATGAAAAGGGGAAAATGTCTTCCCAAACGAATGGAGAACAAGGGAGAAGTAGTATATACACACATACCATGATATTTTGCTTCACATCTACCCCAGGACACAGCTAGCCACCAACGCTCGTCACAGGTCTAATGGGTCATCAGCTTCCGGACCCAACGAGGTAGATCAGGAACTTCGTCCGGCGCCCATGAAATTGCTGCAAAAAAGGAAGAAACGCGATTACCAAACTAACTTTGGCTATGAGCAAGTCTGAGAAAGTAAGAGACTCTCCGCTCACGCGTATAATTCTGTTCCTCGGGGAATGGCATAAATTCCACGGGAATAACGTCAGCCGTCCGGAACGAGACAAATCGACTAATCCACTCTCGATCTCCATCTTCCCTATCATCGACAACGAAGGGCGTGGATGAACGACACCGCAAGATTAGCAAACCTCGATGATAAAAAGGGCCGATATAGCCTGACAAGATGACTAAGCGTGAATTCAAGCCCTGCCTTCTTCGCAAAGAACCTCATCATCAACACTATTCGCCAAAACGACAATGTATCTGCGCCAAAGTAACTCGATAATTTAAACAGAAATCGAGCACGACCCTATCAAGGGGGCCCAATGCGAAAGGGTACAAGCACACGTTCAGGAATCCATCAACAAAAAGTTAGGCTTCAAGCAGCCAATAAGACCATCTCCAGTCCCGAGGTGGTACCCCACCTCGAGGACCTCCATCAACAAGAAGTTAGGCTTCAAGGAGCCAACAGCGTCATCTCCAGTCCCGAGGTGGTACCCGACCTCGAGGACCTCCGTCAAATAGAAGTTAGGCTTCAAAAAGCCTTCAGCACCATTACAGAGTTCGAGATGGTACCCGATCTTGAAATTTTCCTCTCAAGGAAAATAAGCACCTCGAGCTCTGTCCATGAGGGCTCGACCTCAGGATATCGCCTAAATATAGACAATCCCTCCTAAGGGACCTAACTACAAAGCCATAAAAGGATAGCACTCTCAAAAAATTCAAGGTCCGATGCGCTGTCTTCATGTGACTCGAGGGCCCTGATGACCCGAGCCTGTCGGACCGCTTTAGGCTTGGTCCGAGAAACGACGGTGGGGTCAAAAAGAAGCCATCTCTATCAACCAAAGACTGGAAGTAATGCCCACATCCGAGTTAGATATTGACAATTGTCAACAGAGGCATACAATCAGAACTCCCACAAATATAAAAGAATATGACAAACGTCAAGGGCAGAAGACAAGAAACTATCTTTATATTCATGAACATTCGTTTGCAACGACCCTCCAGGGGTCCTCACATATGATTACAAACGCCTATAAAGGGTCTCTACGCAGAAACAAAGAAGCGAAGAGATACATATAGTAAAAACATAGAGCCTAGCCTATTCTCAAGGATGTGATCTCCGCAGTAGCATCTTCGGATGTCATCTCCCCAGGTGCGTGACCTCAAAGAAAATATCTTCCAAAGCATCATCCCCTCGAGAGACTCGCATCGACCCTCCAGAATGGCATCTTCAAAAGGGAAGATGTAGAAGGGAAAAGCGATGGAGAAGAGCAAAATGACGAAGGGGAAGCCGGAAGAAGCTAAAAAGTGGCTGGGTGAAAAATCCAGCTAGCGTGAGCTTCGCCAGTACTGCTATTGTAAAGCCACTTCTTGATACGTTGCCTTGGTATGGGAGGCAACAGTTAGTAGATAATGCTGACACACCCCAAGGAATCCAAAAAGGGGTATAATGCACCAAGCCGGGGAAAGAAGGTGAGCAGCGGTGCATAATCCGAGCCCCCTCATGAGCAACGGTGTATGATCCATATATTTCCTCGGGTCGGAGGACATTGGTCCTCTGTTTCATCGCCTCGAGCCAATAGAAATAACAATAACATAGAGGCAGCGTAATCTCGCTCGACCAGAGAAGGTCCGGGAGATAGGTCATAGCATGCCTCATATCGCCATAAAATCTTGAGGCCATGAGCCTCAAACATGGTAAACAACAAAGAGTAAAGATAGCAAGAAAGGAGGAATGGATAGATATCGAAGGATACTTGAATGAAAAATTGATCCCAGAAGGCCCCATTTATAGAAGAGGGGGCAAAGTAACCGACAGCGCCATTATCGCCCTCAAAAAACGTAACGACGGGCGCATTTAATGCGTCCATGGGAGTTGAACCAGCGGCGAAATTATGGCTTTGAAGAATGAGAAACTATAACGCATTGAATGGTCCTACAAAGACGAAACGACAAAATGTTTTGATGATCATGGAGGCTTGCATCATCAGCACGATATCATTACGGGAAGCCCGAAGAATGGGATGTCAAAATCGTTTCTTGTCACTTCTCTCTAAGAAATGCGAGGACTATCTGTATATGGTGAAATCGGGGAGCCAATTTCTCGATAACAAGGCATTACGAGAGATCACCTCGGAGGCTCGAGACGACGGACCGTGCATCCTCCCTCGAGATCTATCGATACTCGGTCTGGGGGTAACGTTGGCCAAGACCCCAACGGGCGTGGGGAGTTTTCGAAGAATGCAGCCGAGGCCGATTGAGTCTATCAGGCTAGTTTAAGGCTGGTCTACGCTTGCATCATGGAGCTAGTCAGCTGTCCCATCCCGTTTCCTTTATAATTCATGCACCCATGTACCATGTTTGGATTTTCCCCTCCTATATAAGGGGGATCCCTAGCACTTTGTAATCTCTATTGCTCCAACTATTCTACACGAAATAATGACTCTCTCTCTCTATCTATCTCTTCTCTCTCTAACTTACTCGCTCGAGATTGTCGCTTTCGTTTATTTCTTCCATACTTGTTCTTCAATCATTGTTCTCCATAGTCCATGAAGAGCCTCCTTTAATTATATTTTAACTGTTAGTCCCTTCCCGGTCATCCCCGATAGCTTGAGCCCGAGCCCAGGCATCGACCTCAAGGTCCCTCATCGGTTAGCCCGAGGCCCGGACAGCTAACACCCGGTTTGATCGTAACACTGTTTTAGCTCGCATTTCACCTTTTATCTTCACATATCTAGCATCAACTATATCCTTACTACCCAATCCCCTCCCCTTGGTCATAGCCTAAAGCGTTCTATCAACCTTGAAAGATATCCTATGCGTGCACTATCCGTCCCTTCCTTGTGGTCCTAGAGGTATTTAGGACCTCTAATTTAGGTAGTTCTAGACCATCATAAGGTACTTAAAGTAGAAAAATCTAGGAGTCATTCAAAACAGTTAGGACTGCATTAAAGAGAGAACAATTAAAGGCTCACATTTTTATCTCCACAAACTGAATAAATAAGTGCACGTCTCAAACAACTGTTTCAGGTATTTAAGAATAAACCTTAGAACATGATATCTAGGTGAGCAGAGAGTATACAGTATTAAATTAGGACCAAAGCATCAAAGACCTATTCAGCTTGCTTACTAATTTTAGACCTGTTGAATATGAGCAATGACAGATGACATAGCATAGTTTTACAATTGCAGGATTTTTTATCGTCCTATAGGCTTGCCTAGGCGTATAATAGTGATGTCTTATGAGCATGATATCTATTATTGATTAGGAATGCAATGAGACAGTAAATAATTTTAAATGGCAATTTGGATCCTATAGGCATGCTCTCTAGTAATATTAATTAAGGCTACGTTGAAAACTTATTAAAGAAACGGACAGATTAGTTAATTAAACCGATTCAGAATCTATAAACATGAGTTAAACTGATTTTTTAGATCCTATAGGCATGATTTCTAATTAAACATAAAGTGAAGCAAGCAGAATTTACTTGACCAAAGTGAAATCCCTATAGGCGTGATTTCTATTAGAGCTTATTTTAAGTCCTATAGGCATGGTTTCTAATTATTAAAAGCTGAATTTGATCTTATGATGTCTAATTATATAAAAGTAAAGCAAGCAGAATTCATTGAAACCAAAATAGATCACATAGGCATTTTATCTAACAAACACATTTAAATCAAACGAGCCCCTATAGGCATGTTATCTAAAACACATTTGAATTGAAATGGACCCTATAGGCATGTTATATATCCAATTTTACCCACAGTATGTGACTACCCGCCCTTTTTCACTAATCTCCCCAATATTTGTTTACAAATAATTATTACAGACCAAGAACTGAATAAATTACATAAATATAAATATAAATTATTCTATAGGGAGCCTGAAGTAGGCCCAAAGCAGTTTCCAAACCTTCAGTAGTCTCAATTGCCCAAAGTTCCATAGCTAATTCATGTCTAGGTGTGTCAGAGTTCCCTAAGGACTTCAAGGATCCCGGGCAGTGCTCACACCCAGACTGTTCTCAAGTAAGAACTGATTTATGTGCAGTGTGGAAGTGCTAGCCTTGATATGCCAGAGTTCAGAGAGATCTCAAGGGTGTCTAAGCAGTACGCATACCAGAGGGGCAGGACTTAATAATGTAGGAGTAAGGAAAGTGCATAATGGTTTGAAAGATTATAATAGAGAGTATAAAGAAAGTTCTTACGAGTGAAAAGAATTTCTGAAAACCATTACTGATTTAATGATAAAACAGTTTGAGGAAAGTATGAAAAACAATCCGCAATCAGAACACAAGTCATAGAACAAACAGGCTTCAGGAAGTACTCTGGCAAATAGCTTTCACACAAGGAAAGAGGGGTTGGTAATACAGAGAATACTCCATAATGGAGAACATAAACAACAGGATGCATAGAGTTCTTAAGGGGTTCTACAGAACTAGTAGGTTAGATAGAATGCATGTCATGCAGCAAAGATCACAGCAGAAACATGTTGAAGACATCTAAACAACACAGCTAGAGTCACTCTAGGGAGATTAAATAACATAGCAAGAGTGAGGCAGAACAGCAAGGACTTATGCTAGGCAAGCATTAACAAGTGAAGGCATGCTAATTACACAAAAGCAGAGTTTAGGCATGATAGATAAACAGTAGCCAGTCAAACAGGCTTAGTTACATATGTAGATATGTTAAACAAGATAGCAAACAAGCAAGCATAGTAGAAATATGCTAATCATAGATTTAATTAGGCATTATATGACACGCTGGGTAAGCAGTAAACAGAAGCAAGGATGGACTCAGGCCATATGAACTAATGCAGTAAATAAACACATAGGTCTAGATTCTTAAAACTTAATCAGAAGCATACCTAGTTAAAGAAAACACAAGATGTGAGAAAGGTATTGTGCAATTTCCAGCCTTGGCTTGCAGCCGGCTAGAATAACAGAGATCATAAGTAGCAAAGAGAGCAGAGAGAGCCTTTTTTTAGAGTGTAAAAGTGGTAGTTTTGTGAACTATTGTTCGTGTCTTTGAAGTGAGAATAGGTAAGGGCAAATATATTAATCAACAGTAAAACAAAATAAGGTAAAGAATCAATCATGTAGATATTAGGGAAATTTACAGAATCAGTCACACACATGAAATCAGTAAAGTCTTCCCTTTAATCAAGGGATAATTAATAAAAGGTAAAAGCAGGACAGACATTTAAGGAAGGAAATCAAGTGAGACTTGGGTACAGAGTAGGTAATTAGGGGTGAATGAACAGGAGTTCAACTAAGGAAACAATTAGTAAGAATCAGCAAATAACATCGTTGATTCAAGTAAGGCAAGAGAAAGCTAATTAAGGCAAGAAGTTCAATCAAACCGAGTAGAGAAGTAAGAATCAAAGGTTTTTGTTAAGGAAAAGAATTCAAATCAATCAAGAAATACGAACTTCAGAATAGTCAAGGGTTTAATTAAAAGAGAAAATCACGTAAAGAGTCAGCAAATGTCGCAGACAATTCAAATAGGCAAGAAAGGAATAGTCAGGATTCTACACCTAGTTTTTAACGAAACAAATTAGTAAATCAAGAATTTAAAACAACCCTGATTTAAGGAGAAAAATATAGGTTTACCATGAATAGCCAGGATGAACATAGACATATAGAATCAGTAGAAAAGCTTAACCAAGCAAATTATTAGAGGTATATTAGGATAAACAATCACAAGACATCTAATTGGCTAAAGAAAAATCACAAGAACCACAGCAAGGACAAAGTCAGTACACAAGTAACTTAGAAACCAAACAAAAAATGTCGAAAAATTAGGGCTTTTAGTATAAACGAGTTAATGTTAGAGCAAACCTTACGAAATCGGGTAGAACATATAGAAAACAGAAGATTAAACACTCTAAATTATCAAATATTTTGGGAAAAGAAATTTTCGGGAAACCCTAGTTTAGAAAAATGGAAAACCAATCGAAAATCAGAGGGTTCTTGTAAAAATCAGAAGGTTCTTCTAAAACTTATACGAAATAGGTTCGATCTATCTCAGATCTTGCACAGATCTGAGAAGATCAAAGGAAAAAAATTAGGGCTTCAAGAAGAACAACACAGAGGTGAATAAGCAAGCTTAGAAACCCATCGATCTAAGGCGATATAGGAAGATCTTACTCGAAATGAAATCGGAACAGCCAGAAACTTGAGAGAAAGGGCCATAGATGCAAGAAAACTAACCCTGGTCCCTTGAGGACCCTGGAGATGGTGATACCAGTACAGGAAAGGCCATTAGAGGCCTGGGGTGGTGAGAAACCACCATGGATGGCCATAGATAAGTGACGGCGAGGTCCGATTAGGGTTAGGTTTTGAGAGCATTGGAGAGGAAAGGGGTTTCAGGGCGGCTGTTGGTGAGAAATGAATAGGGTTTAGGGGTCGTTTGATTAAAAAAAGAAAGAGTTAATTGTGGCTGTTGATCTCTATGATCAACTGCCGAGATTAAAAGAGTTTGGGGTCGGGTCGGGCATTAAGGTTTGGGCTGGGGTATATTTTGGGCCTTGTCTGATTTGAAATTGGAGTTAAAAATTATGCTGGATTTAAAATAATGTGGCCATTTGTTAAATACCTTGTTTAATTGATAAAACAACTTTTAAAAATAACCAACAGGCTGTAAAAATGATTTTCATGCCTGGAAATATATTAAAATAATTACTTAATATTTTAAAAATATAAAAGACTACTTTTTGGTAAAATAATATAGTAATGCGTGTGTGGGCTATAATTGCAAAGTAATTACAATTAAAGCCAAAAATATAAAAAATGGCTATTTGTGCAATAACTGAAACTTGGTAGAAAAATGCAAATAATAAAATTAAGCCACAAAATATTATAAAACTATTTGTGATGCAATTAGTGATTGTTTTATAAAACAAATGCTGAGATAGATTAATAAAAATATTTTAAAAATGTAGAAAGTGTATGAAAAATACTGGTTGATACCAAAGCATAGTTTTGAAAATATTATAGGAAAAATTGGGTATCAACAATACCCAGACCTCAAATCAATCTTTGAGAACACTCTAGCACCTTGTAACTTGTCGAATAAGTCATCAATGCACGGTAATGGGTACTTGTTCTTCACTGTAACATTGTTCAACTGCCAATAATCAACACACATGCACATAGAACCATCTTTCTTCTTCACAAATAGAATCGAAGCACCCCAAGGCGACACACTAGGCTGAATGAAACCCTTATCAAGCAACTCTTGTAGCTGCTCCTTCAACTCCGCTGGTGCCATACGATATGGGACAGAAATGGGTTGAGTGCCCAGCAAAAATTCAATACCAAAATCGATATCTCTATCATCAAATAAGAGTGATGCATTCCAATGACAAATCGGAACCATACCTGTGATGACATCATCTGATGCAACCGCCTCTGTCCTCCACGGAAAAAGCATAAAATCTGGCATGGCCTCTCCCTCTAGGGCGACCTCTACCCATATAACCTCCACCCATAGTTAGTTGTGCAGGTGGAGCGGTAACTGGAGCAACAACCATGCCCTGTGAAGTCCGTGGACTAGGTGGAATCCAGGGAGCCTGAGTAGTTTGTGGAGGTGCATCCCTCCTAAGTCTGGGGCAGTCCCTCACCATATGTATGGTATCACCACACTCAAAACAAGCTCTTGATGGGCGTGGGTGATGAAGCTGACTCGGCCTTGGTCGGCTAGACTGACTGCTGAAGGCACCTCGTGCAGGAGGTGCACTGGATAGTACAGATGCTCAAACTCCGTGCATCATGCATCATGAAGGGTCTGGGAACAAACTTTCTCAAGAACATCTCTTAAAATTGAATCCATGTGAGTGAAGCTACTTCGGCTGGGCTACCCTCTTCATAAGCCTGTCACCACTAATACGTTGCTCCTAACAGCTGGAATGTAGTAAAATAAACTCTGCTTGCCTCCACAATACCAATGATGCGGAGAATATGGTGGCACTTATTGAGAAAACCATGCGCATCCTCGGTAGGTAGGCCATTGTAAGTACGAGGATGATATTTCTTGAACCTCTTAAGTCTCATTTGCTACTTCTCAGATGCCACCGCCCGAACCTCGGGCTAATCCAGAAGAATAGGTTGCACTGGCATAACTCCCAGGACCTAATCAACCTGGACCAGCTACTCTGGAGTACGGGTTGCGGGAGTCTGGGCTCCTCCCCCGTCCTAAGGTGTAGCTGGTGCGAGGGGAATCTATCCCTCCACAGCCAGGGCACTGAACATGCTCATAAACTGTGATAGAGTCTCCTGAAGTGCAGGATCTACTGTGACTCCTCAGTCACTGCTCAGACAGGTACTCTAGCTACATCGCGTGCCTCTACCCCGGCCTCTACCCCGGCCCCGGCCTCTCGCGGCTTTAGTAAGCGGCGCGGGTGTCAGATCACTAGATCTAGAGTGTGTGTCCTCACCACTGTGAGAATAGAAAGACAAAGATTCAAATTTTGAAGTCAACCAATTCACATAATAAGAATCAAAGAAGTGGAATTCCCTAACAGTTCTATAGCCTCTCAAAGATAAGTACATATGCCTCCGTACCGATCCGCAAGACTCTACTAAACCTGCTTATTACTCGTAACACCTATAAACCTAGAGCTATGATACCAACTTGCCTCGACCCCAATTTTCCATCTTAGAATGTCATGATGGAATCTAACCTCTAATACTAGGTACGCTTAACATGTAAAGAGAAATAGCATAAATAAAAATAAAGCCTCAAATTTAAGACATTAAACTATCATAATAAATCTCAACAACACAGCTAACAAAACACTCCCAAAATTTGTTAGAATTGAGTCATAAGCTCTACAGAATATTCTAAAACGTATACTACAACATGCTCTACTAGAAGTAAACGGAAGGTGACTTCGAGGCATGCGGACATCGGGCAGGTATACCTTGTAGTTTCTAAAAGCAGCTAACCAATCAATCTCTAGCGTCCAGCACGGGCAGACGTACCTTGATCTTCACAAAAGGTGTGCAGAAAAGTAGTATAAGTACACCAAAATGGTACCTAGTAAGTATCTAGCCTAACATCGGTAGAGTAGTGAAGAGGCTAGGTCAAGACACCTACTAGGACATGATAAACAGAACAAAAATATAATAACGAGAAGTAATGGAAAGCGAAGAGATGAATGATAGCAAAGCAGTTCAGTAATGTAAACTAATGACAGAATTTTAAGAAAAAAGTCAACTAGAAGAAAACACAAAGTGAGAAGCACAAATAATCAAATACGAACAAAATTAGTAAGCCAAGGAAGCATAAAATCAACAAGAACTATTCAGCTAACAAATTTTTCAATATGGTATGCACAACAACAATCACAACCGGGGTACCACCTCATATGCACATTTCTCAATTTCTATCACAATAGTTTCTTATATACCGCGTGATCCTGTACATTTAGTTTTAAAAGTCATTTTTCCTGAAATAGCTACATGCGTTTTAGCCCATCTTTTCTCACCGCGTGGCTTCAAGTAGTTTCCCTACTAGAACACGCATATCAAACCCACCTTATATCGCAACATGCGTATCAACCCCCAGCCTTATACAACCGCACACGTATCAATATCACAACATAAACACAACTCGCACCACAAGTGCCCATATGCTATAAATTGCCAAAAGATTCAACAATACCAATGTTTCCACAACAAATAGCCCATGGATCAACCATCATGTGTAAAAGAATCTTAGCAATAACAAAATAAATGTGAATTACTCAACAAAAAAGATGTCTCCACAATTAACAACTTCACCTCAATGTGATAACGGCTTTTAAAACTTCAACACCAATAACTTAACAAGAAGATATTTCACGAAATAACAACTTCAAGTAAAAGTAATTCAACAATTTAAGAAGTAATAAGACAATAAGGAAGGCAATAACTTCAACTAAAGCATATAAGAGTGAAACAAGTGTTAACAATGTCAAATAAAATATTCATAAGGGTAGATTAACACATGTAAGAGTAGATTAACAATGAGGGATATAACATGTTATGAAAATTCAATTAAAGGCATGGAAAGAGTTTAAATAACCTAAACTAGTTAATTACCACATATAACTCGTGCACCCACTTGTGACCTTGCATACATGATTTTCACATAACACAAATTGCACAATCAACCCAAATCCTAAGGGGTAGTTCCCCCACACAAAGTTAGGCAAGATACTTACCTCAACTAGGTCAACACAACCCTCTGAAATAGCTTTTTCCCTAAAATTCACCTCCACGTGGCTCAAATCCAACCAAAAGTGACTTAATAACATCAAACAATGCAAGAGAAATAAATTACAATAGATAAAGCTATGATCTTTACACATTTCCCAAAACGTTAACAAAAGTCAACCCCGGGCTCGCCCAAGCAAAACCTGGGTCCAAGGGTAGTTTCCGACTTTCCATAACCCCACGAGTCCACATATGTGCTTTGTTTTCAAATCTGAGTCCAAATCGACTTTCAAAACTCAATTTATCATTTTTCAAAAACTTGACAAAATCTCCCAAATTTCCTCTTTGATTCTCATAAGTTTGATGTTAAAGCTAAGATATAATAATGAAATATAGTTAGAAAGTGATTAGAATCACTGACCCAAAGTTTGTCGATGAAAATCTCCTCTCCAAATCGCCTCCTACTGAACCTAGGGTTCTAAACTATGATAAAATGATATGAATCCCGACTTTCTTACCTTTTGTTTAGTTGCAGGTATCGCAATTGAAACACTAGGTTTGAAATTTCAAAGAATACCTCGCAAATACGACACTAAGAGCTTATGCGGGAAGTCTCAATTGTGAAATACGTTTTGCAATTGTGAAGCCTGCTTCCCTCGCAAAAGCGAACAAAATATCGTAAATGTGAAAGTACCCCAGCCCAGATCAACTTCGCAATTGTGACCCAGGCATCGCAATTGCGATACCTATGATCTCCCTGCTAAGGTCGCAATTGCGATGCTGGTGTTCTCAAATGTGACACCAGAAGCATCAACACACAAACAGTTTAGTTTAGTCCAAACCATTCAGCGATACGTCTGAAACTAATCCGAGCCCTCGGGGCTCCAAACCAAACATCTAAACAAGTCAATATATCATACAAACTCGCTCGCGTGATCAAAACACAAAAGTAACATCTAAAACTGCAAATCGGACACCAAAATGCATGAATTTCAACTAAACGTCCTAATACTATCAAATCAACTCCAAATGACATCAAATTTTGTAAACAAGTTCTAATAGAATAACGGACTTATTCCATATCCCAAAACTAACTTCCGAACCCGATAACCAAAAAGTCAACCTTCGGTCAAACTTCTAAACCTCAAATTGCCAATTTTTAGCAAAATAATACAAATCAACCTATGGAGCTCCAAATTCGATTTCGTACATGCCCAAGTCAAAAATTAGGATAAAAAGCTATGAGAGACATAAAAATACCATTCTGGTATCGTTTTTACAGAGGTCAAACATTGGTCAGCATAATCAACTTAGGCTTCTAAACAAGAACCAAAGGATCCAAATCAATCCGAAATCTTTTCGGAACAAAACTAGCCAACTCCGCTAGCCAATAAACCACAAATGAACATGTGCAAAGTATAAAAAACGAAAATGGGGTGCAAATACACAAAATGATCAGTCCGGTCGTTACACTAGCTTTCCTAAAATAGTCACTACCATAACTATTAGGTCCTGGTCTTTCGTTGATGTCAATACCAAACATACCCTTCTTCACCTTTTTTCCTAGTGTCCTCCTCAACTATTTCTAATTGCTGATCCACAAATAAGGTGTATCCATTCTTCAAAAAAAAATGTTAACTGCCTTGATTTTGTGCTCAGCTTTCTTCCCTAATAGTTCTTGGTAGAATTCTACAAATATGTTGGCTATAGTCTCAGGTTCTATCTGCATTCTACCTTCCATGTCCTTCAATCAAACTACTGTTTGTTGGATTTTCCTATGCTTAATGACAGGATAGAATTATTTGGTATTATCATCCCTTAGTTTGATCCAATTTGCCTTGCTCCTTTGCTGAAGAAACACTTCTGCCAAATATGATGATCTCCTGAATTTGAGGTACCACTCCTTTTCATGTTCTTGAAGTCTCTGATCCAAAGGGTTGTTCTACAATCCTAATTGTGCCACAAGTAATTATTCTCTGTCCTTAGTTGCCTCAGTCTCAATGTTTCTAAAATATATTTTGTTCAGCTCCTTCAGGCTTTGTTTCAAAAGTTTCATCCTCCTTACTACTTGTAGCATAATGCACCCCTCTACAGGTGTTTACCATACATTTTCCACTCTTGTTTGAAATTCTGGATGGCATTACCACACATTGCAATACTTGAACAGATTCTATGAGTTCTTCCCATTCTTAATCTGCTATATATTTATAAGGCATTGATTATTAATACAATCTGGTTGAAAGATAGCTACAAAGTATGGCATGATGTTTAACCAATCTATATTCGCAAACACCCAATCTATTTTTGAGTATAATCTACTTCTTCCCTACTTATCACTCTCGGTATATCTACTTCCCTTTGAGGGGAGTTCTATCAATCCACAGTTATCCACACACTGCTGAAATTTCTCACCTTAGGCAGTGCCACTAGACTTCTTTCTATTGTATTATCCATATTCATAATAGACTTAAAGTCCCCCATGAGCATCCAGGGAAGGTTACATCCCTAATTGATATTCTCCAAGTCACTCCATAGTTCCTTTCTTCCTTCTCTAGTGTTATAAGCATACACCAAGCATAAAAGAAATCTTTAAAGTGCAGTGTAATACTTGACAGGTCACAGCTTGGGCATTACTGCTCAATTGTGTATCTTCAAAGTTATTTGACCTCCACACCACCATTATTGTACCATTGCAGTGATGAGCCAAATTAGTGATACAATTCCGATCCCTATATATTTTGTTAACCACCTCATTAATTATGTTAGCTTTAACCTAATTTTCAACCAAACCAAGCAAACCTGTTTTCTCCCTATTACAAATTGTTACTTCCCTTTGCTTATTAGGGCCATTAAGGCTCATATGTTCCAACACATGATACTATCTATTACCCGTGATAGGTATTTTTGAGCCTCCCTCATTGCTACCTGCCATATTTCCCAGTTGGTCCAGTTTTGTTGAGGACTTGAAAAGAGTTTTGTGCCTACACCTGGTGTACTTCTCAATATGTTCGTTTACTTGTGTTTAGTAATGTAATCCATCTTGATACTTGTTTACCGTTAAAATGGTAACAACAACTAAATTTGTAAATGGAATTCTAAAAATACGTGATCTATTCTCGAGCTAGTTGTTAGAGCAATTGATGCTAAAAATGTTAAGTGTAGCGATAAAATGCGAGTTAGATCGAGGCAGTGAGCAAACCGAAGGGGCCTGTTGCCCGAGCGTGGAGCAGATCGATGGAGGCCTCGGGGCCAAAGCTCGAGCCGAGATCGGGTTATCGGGGACAGTCGGGGATGGGGAAACACGTAAAGATACGATTAAGTTAGGCTCTTTATGGCCATTGCATAGCTAGACGGGCATGGAACAAATAAGAAAATAATGAATGCGAGACGGCCTCGGGCCAATGAGAACAAATGGCTTAGAAGAAAAGAGAGAGAGATAGATATTATTGCACTTATAGAGAAAATGGAGCAACAGCCAACCCTTTACAAGGTGGAGCGAGCCTCCCTTATATAGGGGGAGAGACTCGATCATAAACGTGCGGAGATAAAGCATAAAGTAAGGAGATGGGATGGCTTGATGTGACGCTCCAGCACAGGCTCTGGGCAGACCGGCCTTTGTCAGGTCGAGCCATGTGTTTCGGGACTTTCCCCCTCGCTTGCTACAGCCTGTAGTTTTAGTCGGAATGCAACACTTTCCGGATCAGCTTGAAGCAAACCTCGAGGGTGAGTCTCGACCTTGCCTTCGGGCTTAGAAAGTCATGACCCCGAGATAACCCCATGTCGGGGAATCCGGGCCCTCGGATTTACCGTACACAGATAGTCTCCGTGTTTCTCAGAGTAGGGGCGACGCAAAGCAATGATAAACGGTTCTGACTCTTGCTTCCTCCGTCGTCTTTGTGAGCGGTTATGGTCCGTCGGGGCGTGCAATATGTGCCATTACTGCGGATTCCAGCATTGACCATGGCAGTTGGCCTTCTTTAATGTACCCATGATGTTCTTATAAATATTCGTTTCTCCCCTTTTGAGCCTTATCTTGCACCCAGAACCCTTTAGCGAAGTCTGTTTTCCCTGGCCCCTCGCTTCTTCTTCTTAGGAGCGTGATTTCCCTCCCTTTCTTCTTCTCTTTGGACTTTCCTCAAAGATGGCGAACATTTCTACTGCTGTTTCTCAGGAGATCGCGGGCTCGTCTTCTTCGTTCTTCTCCCAAGGCGAAGTGACCGCTCCGCCTCGCGTCGAGGAGTGTGTTCCGGGGCCTTTCGCGATGACTTCAGACTTCAGGGTTGAGAGACCCTCCTCGAAGTCAAGGAGTCATGAGTCGGTAACTCGATATGTCAGCTCCATAACGGATGTCGAGAGAGTGAGGACCGATTTTTGCTGGGGGGATGCCGTACTTGTGGAGGTTCCTGCCCAGGATGAGGACATCACAACTCATAGGGCCAGTTTTCTGAACGTGTACACCTACCCTTTCACTTTGGGGCCGGTGGGACCGCCTTTGCCCTCAATTGACCCGGTGATTCTTGAATTTTGCCGGAGTTACCAGGTGACTTTGGGTCAGACTCATCCTTCGTTCTGGCGTGTGGTATATATGATTAGGCATTACTCAGGCATGGTGGAGGGGATGCGCTTTACTGTGAATCATTTGATCCGGATGTATAGTCCTCGTCTCCTTCAGGGGATTAATTAGGCTTCATTGTCGAGCCCCGAGATCCCTTTTTGTATGTACCGAGGAATTTGGGGACGACGGCTGGCTGAGTTGGTTCGTTCGGGTGAGGACGTCTTATTTGATCCCGGCGGAAGGGATGTCGTTCCCTGAGAAGTGGAACGTCGGGCGTAAGTGAACGTGGGCCTTTGTTTCTCTCTGATGTTTCCTCTTTATATCTCTGATTCCGTTGTTTCTTACATTTTACCTTTTGAGCCGTAGCGATCTATTCTGGAGTGGTGCCGGATCTTCAGAGTTGGGTCGGCCGCTTATATTCAGTCTGTCCGCACAACGATCGCCCGTGGCGGGATTTATCTCGGGCCCGGTGGGAAGCGAAAGATCATTGTGAGTTTCGAGCTTTGATGCATCTGCATGTTTTCAGCGCAGCTTGTTGCCAGCAGCTCCATCTTTCTGTGCGTTTGACCTCTACTTTCATGCAGGCCCGGGAGGAATTCTACTGACAAAGGAGGTGCCGCCCATTGGACTGGACGTCCCGGTACCTGGAGAGGAGAAGAAAAGGCAAAGGAGCATGTTGGCCGAGCCCTCGGAGTTTAAAAGGTTCAGAGCGGAGAAACCCGAGGTTGGTTCACCGGTCCCGTCCTCTGAGGCGGTAAAAAATCTCCGTGCTGAAGGTGAGGGGGAAAGTAGCTTCTTGGCACCCCCCGAAGGCCCTTCAAGATTGGTTGCCCCTCGGGCCGGAGGGACGAATGCTCTTGAACAGGAGTCCGCTGCTGACGCGACCCGTCCTTATGGTGGCGAGGCAATGGACGGGCTATCGAGCACTGGCCTTGACTCGGCGGGCGGCCAGAATTCTTCCCGAGCTAGGACGCCCTCATCAGGTGGTCCGGAGGAGCCCCGATTGGAGAACCGGGATGAGCGAGGGGCAGAAGTTCTGCCTGACCCTGCAAGCCCGTTGGTGGTCGTTGATTCCTTAGAGGGGGAAGTTCTTCCAACCGGATTGCGAGGCGAGCCTCACCAGGACTTTTTCGAGGAAGGAGCGCTGATCGAAGGCGAAAACGCCCTTGGGAGACCTGCGACCGTCGTTGAGGGCAACTCTGATGCTGCCGCCTCCTCCATCTTTGGTGAGATAGGCAGGCTTTGCGAGCGGGTAACTTCACCTGTAACTTCACTTGTCTTTATTTGTGGTTGCTCCGATCTTCATTCTCCTGACCTCTTTACGTGATTTTAGGCTGAAGCATTTTATAATCAGGACTTCGCCCAGTATCAAGACGAGGTGGGCCGCCGGGAACATAAGAAAGCCTTCCTAACCGAACAGGTTATTCACCCCCCGCTCTGACCATGTTTGGATTTATGCAGGATTTTATTATTTCTAACCCCCTGGGCCCTGATTCATGCAGTTTGAGAAGGAGAAGCTTTTGCTGGGGGAGCTTCGGGCCAAATGCTGAAATCTTCGAGCTCAGTCGTCATGTGGACGAGGTGGTCACGGAGAGGGACAATCTTAGGAGGAGAGTCACCTTGGTTGAGCGCCAGCTTCAGGATGTAATGGAGGATAGCGGTAAGAATAGGAGTTCTCGTTCCGGGCTGGTGGCTACACTGCTTCGGATCAGAGCCGAGGCCGAGGCGCTCATATCTTTACACGGAGAGGGAGCGGTTGCTGAAGACTCTTGTGTTGAGAGGACCCTTGAGGGGGAAAACCCAGTTTTTCCTCGAGCCGGGGATCGAGTTCGTCCGGACCTTCGAAGGTTGATCGTCGAGGGCATGTTGGAAGGCAGCTCGAGTGGTGTTAAAAATGGGGGTGAGTCCCCGGAGAGAGGGGATACTGTTGAGAAGGGATTGAAAAGGGATCCGTGATCGCCTGGATGCAACCTCTGAGGCCGCCGAGCCGGCGATAGATTTAGACTATGTTGTTTTTTCCTGTTGGTCTCCCTGCCTGTATACAGCACTTTATTTTAGTGTATGTATAGGGAAGCGTCTTGTGGCTTTATCCCCCCCCCCCCTTTGGCGAGCGAATATTGGACTTGCGGTGTTACTTTGTGGCCTGCTTAGGCCAGTCAAAATGGTGTTTATGCCATGCCTTTAGGCTTTCGTAGCTCAATTATTTTTGGGTCCAGTCTTCAAGTTGAGCCGTGATTCGAGTTTTAATTGACTTGTGAGTTTTCTCGATTCCCTGGACGACGATAGTGGCGCTCATGTCGTGCCCTTAGGCATATTACAATTTTTGGGCCCAGTCTCCTCGCCGCGTTGCGATCCGAGCTGTAATTGACCCTCGAATTACCGTAAATTTCCAGTTGGCGATACTGGCTCTTATTCCTTGCCTCTTGAAGTCTCATAGTTTCCGGGTCCAGTCTCCGAGCCGCGTTGCGATCCGAGCTGTAATCGACCCATAAATCCCGTTGAGATCCTGGCGACAGTAGTACTTATGATGTGCCCGTAGGCGTACTGCAATCTTCGGGCCCAGTCTCCGGATCGCGTTGCGATCCGAGCTGTAGATGACCATTGGATTTTACTGCCTTTCCGGGGATGGTGGTATTTACGTTGTGCCCTTAGGAGTTTTGCACTTTTCTGGGTCCAGTCTCCGGATCGTGTTGCGATTCGGGCTGCAATCGACCCCTAGCTTTTGTTGAATTTCCGGTGATGATGGCATTTATGCCGCTTGGTCGTAGAGACCTTTTGATATGTGGCCCGTAGGCTTCATACAGTTAACTATTTTGGATCCGGTCTCCAAATCGGGTTACGATTCGAGCTCATTTTAATCCTCAAGTTGTCATGATTTTTTAGCTGGCGACAATGGCCCTTACGCTGTCCGGTCGTAGAGACCTTTCAATATGTGGCCCGTAGGCTTGCATAGCTAGCGACAATGGCTCTTACGCTATTTTTTGCCCGTGGGCTTTGTGTAGGCTTTGTATCCGCTCATTAAGGTCTTTTTGTAGTAACTTTGCCTGACCCGTCGTCGGTCCCACAGGAACCTCGATTTCAAGTCGTTATCGGCGGTGTTTCGAGCACCTCGTAAGGTTCATAGCTCGTAGGTCGAGTAGATCGACGCTCTTGCATTTTTGGAGCCGACATTGTCGGAGCTCATTTTTGCCTGTGGATGGAAGCCATTTTTAACCGGTTCTTTCCGAAGTATATCGGAGTGATGGCCTGCAATTTTTTAGCAACAGTCGGGCGTCCCCGAGTCGCGTTATTTGGGTAGTATCAGTCGTTTCGATCGTAGTCGTATGCGTTTGGCCATAGCCATTTTTGATCCCTTAGTGATAGTTTAGGCGTCTACATCGAGGGTATGCCCTTTAGGGAGTCTTACAAATGTGACGTATAGCCTAAGTATCGGGATTTTCATGCCTGTTGAGGTCTGACAATACTATTATGCCTATTGAGGTCTTACAGTATGCCATGCCTGTTGAGGTCTTACAGTTTGCCATGCCTGTTGAGGTCTTATAGTTTGTAGAATATATCTTGTTATACCGAGGCTGCCCGTTAGGGTCTTGTAGTTTCAGATTTTTCCAGTTGTATGGAGATTGGCGACAACCTCCGAGTCATCGAGTTTGCTAGAAGATAGCTTCTCGTGAGTTCGGAGTTGTTTCCGGGGGCTTGATGAGCCCGGTGTTCTGTCCCTAGGATTGTGCAATTTGTTTAGAATTTCATACATTGAGTCTCCGAGTATATCGAATCAATTCAGCCTTGAATCCCGCCTTTTATATCCATGGGGCCGTATCGCGAGAGCTTCGTTAGCCTGGAGTCTCGACCCTGGGGTCGTGGGGGTGCTAAACCGTTTAAATCTCCGAGTATATCGGGTTCGTTTGATGGAGAATCATTTGCCGTGAATATGTTGAAATAATCTTTCTCGAAGCATGAAATGCCGAGAAGGTATCCTTCGTTGCTTGGAGCAAATAGAGGCCGTGATGAAAATGCCGATAATATATTTTTTATTGCTCGGCATAGATATAGGTTGTAAGTACATATTGTTACGTTGTCATGAGCTCGACCCACATGGGCTCGGCTTTTTTAAACTGCTTGGTATGGCGTGTTGTCTTGTTAGAAAAGCCCTTTCAGCAGGAAACCCGTTTCGGGGTGAAAATCTGTTTGCGGGGAAGAGAGGGCGATGCTTGATCGGGGGCTCCTGCGGGTATTTCATGATCGGAGGCCCTAACAGTAATATCGCTTGAGCATCGACACATTCCAGTTGCTCAGGAGCTGCTCGCCTTCCATGGTGCCAAGCTTATAGGAGCCTTTGCCAACTATTCCAAGGACACGATACGGCCCTTCCCAATTCTGGCCTTGTTTCCCTTCGTTGGGACTTCGCGTGTTGAGAGTAACCTTCCTCAGGACCAAGTCTCCGATGCTGAAGTATCTGAGGTTCGTTCTCCGGTTGCAATATCTTTCAATTTTCTGCTTCTGGGCAGCCAACCAAACCAGCGAGGCCTCTCGTCTCTCGTCGAGCAGTTCGAGGGCTGTTGCCATGGCCTCGTGGTTTGTCTCTTCGCTGGCGTGCCGGACTCTAGCGCTTGGCTCCCCGACCTCTACCTGTATTAATGCCTCACCGCCGTATACTAGAGAGAAAGGCGTTTTGCCCGTGCTTGATTTTGAAGTCGTCCGATATGCCCACAATATCTCGGGTAGAGTTTCTCGCCATTTTCCCTTGGAGCTCTCTAATTTCTTTTTCAGGTTTAGAATGATGGTTTTATTTATAGATTCGGCCTGGCCGTTTGCGCACGGATGATATGGCGTTGAAAGGATTCTTTTGATTTTGTTGTCCTCAAGGAACTGTGTCACCTTACTCCCGATGAATTGTCTCCCGTTGTCGCATGTTATTTCGGATGGGATCCGAACCGGCATATGACGTGTTCCCATATAAAGTTGATGACTTCCTTCTCTCTTATTTTTTCGAAGGCCTGCACTTCTACCCATTTTGAAAAGTAATCAGTCATAAACAGAATGAATCTAGCCGTACCTGGTGTCGTTGGCAAAGGGCCAACAATGTCCATTCCCCATTTTATAAATGGCCATGTCGATAGGACGGAATGTAGTTGTTCGCCAGGTTGGTGGATCATGGGGGCGAATCTTTGATACTTGTCGCATCTCCGGACGAACTCCTTGGCGTCCCTTTCCATGCTATCCCAATAGTAGCTAGCTTTCTGGCTAGGGAGTCTGCCCCGGAGTAGTTTCCACAGGTGCCCTCGTGGATCTCTCGGAGCACATACTCCGTGTCTCCCGGTCCAAGACACACTTCTAGGGGGCCATCGAACGTTCTCCTGTATAGGGCTCCGTTTTTGTCGAGCGAGAACCGGGCTGCTCTAGTTCGTAAGGCTCTTGATTCTTTTGGGTTGGCGGGCAGTTTTCTGTCCTTCAGATAAGCGATGTATTTATTTCTCCAATCCCATGTCAGGCTGGTGGAGTTGATTTCCGCGTGACCTTCCTCAACCACGGACTTGATTAACTGGACCACAGCCCTGGGGAGCAGGTCTTCCTCCTCGGCGGACGATCTTAGGCTTGCCAGGTCATCTGCCTCGCCGTTCTGCTCTCGAGGTACATGGACTAAGGTCCATTCCTTGAAGCGATGCAAGGTGACTTGGATTTTATCCAGATACCTCTGCATTCTGTCTTCCCGAGCTTCGTAACTTCCGTTTACTTGACTTACCACGAGGAGTGAATCGCATTTTGCCTCAATGACTTCGGCCCTTGGCCAATTCCAAACCTGCAATCATAGCCTCATACTCGGCTTCGTTGTTAGTTAGCTTTGCAGTTTTTATGGATTGTCGGATCATGCCGCCGTGAATAGGGTCCACACCCCGAAAGACGTGCCTGACTTTAGTAAAAGTTCCTTCTCTACATCGAGGACGAGGGATGGCGAGAAATCGGCCATGAAATTTGCCAGGATCTGGGATTTAATGGCCGTTCGAGGTTGATACTCGATATCATACCCTCCGAGCTCGATGGCCTATTTGGCTAGTCGACCCGACAATTCAGGTTTGTGTAGTATACTCCAGAGGGGATAGGTCGATAGGACGCAAATGCGGTGGCACTGAAAGTAAGGCTTTAGCTTGCGCGAAGCGCTTATTAGTGCGAGTGCCAATTTTTCTAGATGGGGGTACCGAGTTTCGGCGTCCCCCAAGGTTTGACTCACATAGTTCACAGGAAATTGCGTACCTTGCTCTACCTGGACTAATACACCACTCACCGCTATTTCGGATACGGCCAGGTACAGATACAGCGTTTTATCCTCCTTGGGTGTGTGCAGCAAGGGTGGGCTTGACAGGTACCGTTTCGGTTCTTCCAGGGCGCTTTGGCATTCCGGGGTCCATTCGAAGTTGTGTTTTCTTTTGAGAAGGGCGAAGAAGTGATGGCTTTTGTCTGATGACCTTGATATGAATCTGCCCAAGGCTGCGATTCGCCCAGTCAGTCGTTGGACGGCTTTTACGTTGTTTACCACTGTGATTTCTTCGATGGCCTTTATTTTGTCGGGGTTGATCTCGATCCCCCTGTTTGAGACCATAAAGCCGAGGAATTTGCCTGAGCCTACACTGAATGTGCACTTTTCGGGATTTAGTTTCATGTTGTAGCTTCTGAGGATGTCAAAAGTTTCCTATAAATGGGTCAGATGGTCCTCTGCGCACAGGGATTTAACTAGCATATCATCGATGTATACTTCCATTGACTTACCTATTTAATGCCTAAACATTTTATTAACTAGGCGTTGGTACGTTGCTCCTGTATTTTTTAGCCCGAAGGATATTACGTTATAGCAGTATGTGCCATATTTTGTGATGAATGAGGTCTTTTCCCTATCCTCGGGGTTCATCTGGATCTGATTGTACCCCGAGTAGGCATCGAGGAAGGTGAGGGTCTCGTGGCCGACCGTGGCATCGATCAGACGATCGATATTAGGCAATGGGAAGGAATCTTTGGGCATGCTTTATTTAAATCTTTGTAGTCTACGCACATTCTTAGCTTATTCCCCTTCTTTGGTACTACTACTACATTAGCTAGCCATTCGGGATACTTTACCTCCCTGATGGATCCGATCTTAATTTTGTTACCTCCTCTTTGATGAAGGCGTGCTTTACCTCGGACTGCGGTCTCCTCTTCTGCTTTACAGGTTTGAATTTGGGGTCGACGCTCAGCCGATGGGAGGTTATTTCCGGAGGGATACCTCTCATATCTAGGTGGGACCAGGCAAAACAGTCGATGTTATTACTAAGAAATTGGATAAACCTCGTCCTGAGTTCAGGGGTTAGCCCCGTTCCCAGGTATACCTTGCGATCTGGGAGGTTCTCGGTCAGAACAGTCTGCTCTAGCTCCTCGATCGTCGAATTGGTCGCATCCGATTCTTCGGGGGCGACGAAAGTTCGGGGGGCGAAGAAATCTTTCTCGTTGTCTCCTAGAGTCTGCACACCGCTTTCCTCGTTTGAGGCCGAGTGCGTAGGGGGTTGGCATTTCATGGTGGACCGCGAATATCTCCCTTGCTGCCCGCTGTTCTCCGCGTATCGTTGTGATGCCATCTCTTGATGGGAATCTTATTACTTGGTGCAGGGTCGAGGGTACCGCCCTTATATTGTGTATCCAAGGTCTGCCAAGTAAGCCGTTGTACCTTATGTTGCCGTCGACGACCTGAAACTCAGTGTTTTGGGTCGTTCCAGACGTGTCGATCGGGAGGATGATCTCCCCTTTCGTTTCTTCCCCGACCATGTTGAAGCCGTGGAAGACTCGAGGGATGGGGATGATTTGCTTGAGCAACCCCAGTTGTTCTACTACTTCTGACCTGATTATGTTGGCTGAACTGCCCAGGTCCACAAGCACGCGCTTTATCCTCGTATTGTTTAAGAGAAATGAGATCACCAGCGCGTCATTGTGCGGCTCCCCCATGGCCTCGAGGTCTTCCTCGACGAATACGAGGGTTTCTTTGGATAAGCGTTTTTAGGCTAATCCCCCTTCTGTAGCGAATATTTTAGTTCGTTTGGACACGGGTCCTTGGAGGTCGCTAGTTCCTCCGATAATCATGTGGACGCTATGCTGGGGGCTCCTCCATTTCGCTCAAATTGAGCCCGGGGACACCTCAAACTTTGGATCGGCCGTGTCCATTTCCTTGTTGCTTTTGAGGTCTCGGTTGCCTATCTCACCAGCCGGGCCGGGCATTCTGCCCTAAAAGCAAAGATCTCGGGCAAAAAACAACCAAAAAAAGAGAAGTGTGAAAGATAACGTGCGTAACGAAACCAGCAAGAAATTAATCACTATTATTTTTAGCCCCACGATGGGCGCCAAACTGTTTACCGCGAAAATGGTAACAACAATTAAATTTGTAAATAGGATTCTAAAAATACGTGATCTATTCTCGAGCTAGTTGTTAGAGCAGTTGATGCTAAAAATGTTAAGTGTAGCGATAAAATGCGAGTTAGATCGGGGCAGTGAGCAAACCGAAGGGGCATGTTGCCTGAGCGTGGAGCAAATCGATGGAGGCCTCGGGGCCGAAGCTCGAGCCGAGATCGAGTTATCGGGGATAGTCGGGCATGGGGAAACACGTAAAGATACGATTAAGTTAGGCTCTTTATGGACATTGCATAGCTAGACGAGCGTGGAACAAGTTAGAAAATAATGAATGCGAGACGGCCTCGGGCCAATGAGAACAAATGGCTTAGAAGAAAAGAGAGAGAGATAGATATTATTGCACTTATGGAGAAAATGGAGCAACAGCCAACCCTTTACGAGGTGGAGCGAGCCTCCCTTATATAGGGGGAGAGACTCGATCATAAACGTGTGGAGATAAAGCATAAAGTAAGGAGATGGGATGGCTTGATGTGATGCTCCAGCACAGGCTCTGGGCAGGCCGGCCCTTGTCAGGTCGAGCCATGTGTTTCGGGAGTTTCTCCCTCGCTTGCTACAGCCTGTAGTTTTAGTCGGAATGCAACACTTTCCGGATCAGCTTGAAGCGAACCCCGAGGGTGATTCTCGACCTTGCCTTCAGGCATAGAAAGTCATGACCGCGAGATAACCCCATGTCGGGGAATCTGGGCCCTCGGATTTACCGTACACAATACTATCCGTTGGTTCCTCCTACCATGATTCATCTCTGCAGCCCTCTTATCTTGTATCATTTCTCTAGTTCTTTCTCCCTCTTTCATGTTGTGTGCCTTCTCCATAGTAGGAATGGTCAGTTTTGCACCCTCTACTGTCTTTTCCTTACACTTCTCTCCTTCCTTAGCCCCTTCAGCTGCCTGATTCTCTATTTTCTTTTGTCGAGATTTTGGTCTTGGTTGTTTCTTCCTGCAAGTTTCCTCACTATGGCCATATTTATTGCAGCACTTACGCCTATTTCTACTCGTACCAGCTTGGTTTCCAGTTAATTTCACATGTGCGTTGCTTCGCGTAGTAGTGGCCTGCACCATTAGGGATTTCGGAGAGGGGGATTCGAGCTCTCTTTCCCATGGATGGCGTATGTTTGCTAACCTACGCGAGAGAGAATCGTATCGTGCGCCTCCCATATTCTCCCTGGATGGGATTTTTAAAATGACTTTTTTTTGTATAACCATTTTGTTTTTAGTACACACTTTTTTATTCAAAAGATATTGTAACCTTTTTGAATAAATCAATCAAAGAAAATGATGGGGTAAATCTTAGCCAAACATAATAAATTCCAGATCAATAATCTAACCAGGGAGACAATGTATAGGTTGAAATAGGAATGATCAATCTTATTGAAATTGTCCTTTATCACTCATATCAATCAATGGAGGAGAACATTTTACATATTCTATTGGAGATTACTCAGTTCTTCTTCTCACTTAAGAAGATTACAAAGAAGAGAAAAAGTGGAGAGCTGGAGAGGTTCCCCCGAATCTGCCCCTCCCTCTGTGGGAGGTTTTTAACCTACTATATATAGTCATGGACCCCTTTCTGTGTACTTGATCCGACGCCTTTCCATACCTCGTCTGCCTCGGTCGTTCTCTGAAGGTTATTCCTTCTGGCTTCGACGGAAGTCGTGAGGGCAAGATATGGAATGGACCATGTCGTCTTTCGCCGCCTCGCCGTTTGAATGGAACGTTGGTCAGCTTGACCGTGGTGGTCATATTTTGACCAATACAGTTAGTCCCTCAGTCTGTCGGGGTCTTTTCCTGTCGGGCTCGGCAGACGAATTACGATTGCTATCAATCCGAGAAAAATCTGACTACTCACTCCATGGTTACGCCTCTTAGGTTCGGCAGAGACGACGACACTCTTTCGATATTCCTGGACCGTTGTGACTATTTCGGAACCGAAACATCATTTGGGCTGAAACGTTGTTTCGTGGTTGCCGCCATTACGACACACGTTCCTAGAGAGTTGAAATGATTCGTATGCCACCGGGTTTGATTGGCGACTCTTGGGTTTTGTGCTTGGGGGGGGAGGGGGGGATTTATGTCTCTTATAAGTTATAAATAGAAGGAATACATCATTCGATTGACACACTTCCTTGCCTTTTGCTTGAAAGAATTTTTGTGAATAAACTCTTTTCTTGATACTTTAAATTTTACTTGTTCCCCGTGAGCCGAAAACTTTCCTTCCTCCCTTTCAAGGCCTTTTTTCTTTGTAAAATTAAAACAATGGCTGGTAATTCTTCTCGCGCTGACCTCCCTATCCCAATTCCGGCGCCGAAAAATGATGCTCGGGCCACTGGAGGAGCATAAGTGGTGGAAGATGAGGAGGTCCCCTCGGTAGCCGAGATTTTGCCTCGTCCTAGAAAAGCATGGACTGACTTCAGCAGTTGCACCGGGGAGGAGCCAGAATGCGGCCGGCGGTAGGGGACGACATAGTCCATTTTGATCACCCCGCGTATTGCGTGTTATACGCCAACCCCTTCCTTATTGGGTACACGCTTCCTCTCCCTCTCCTGGTGGTGGATTTATGTCGTTTTTACGAGGTGTGCCCTGCTCAGCTTTTGCCGTACCTATATAAAATCTTCCTTATGTTACTCAAGTTCGCGGAGCTCGCCGGTCGTAAGGTTACTTTGGGGCACATGCTCAATATCTTAACCCCTCAGCTTATTCGCGGCACAATGGTCCATATGCGCCATCGGGGGTCGAAGAGTCTGGTGGTCAAGATAGAGGACAGGGCTAACCGTTGCTTTTAGGATAATTATTTCTATTTGCGGATAGAGCACCTTATGGCAGATCCGACGGGGTTCCCTAAGAAGTGGAACTTTGCGCGTAAGTTTCTCCTCTTTTTTTTTTAGTCCGGGAAGTGCCCGACCGCTTTCTATTAGAGTATTAAACTTTGATATGTTTCTGCAGCTGTGAAATTGCCCCCTCCACCTGTCAAAGGTATTCGCGAGTGGGTGAGTGCTATCCTTCCTCACACAGTGGGGGTTCGCACGTGGTCGGCCTTTTATGACAAATACGGACGCAAGCCTCTTACTGGTGAGATGCCGTTTCTGTTTGTCATTTCCCCTTTCTTTTCACTTAGTATCTTATGTGGTGTTTGCTGATGTTTAGGAGAGTGCTGAGAGTGAGGGCCCCTCCATTAGCTTTTTGGCAGTCGCCATCGTCTACTCGCCCTTCTACAGTGTTTACTGCTCGACCTTGATCGAGGGCTACTTCAGTCGAATCTGCGGCTATGGTTATTCCTACGGAGGTCATAACTCAGACTCAGGCTCCGTCTCGTGCCGCTCGTTTGATGGGTGAATCTCCCCATGCCGAGGAAGAAGAGGGGTCGTCCAAAAGGCGGTGAGTGGAGTTCGAAACAGTGCCCCCAACTGTGATTCATCTGGACGACTCTCCTTCGACGGGATCTGGGGTGGGGGTTGATACCCCCCCCTATAGAGATGGAGCCCGCCGTCGCATCTGCTTAATTGGAGATTCCTGCCATTGCCGTTGATCAGCAACCTTCCACGACGGAGGGTCAGATTTCTGAGGCCGCCGGTATAGTTTTGTATGTACCCTCGTCCTCCGTACCTGGTCGTACTTCCTCCTCAGCTGCTGAAAGAGGAAAGGGTGTTGTGGTCGACGACTACGAATCCGAGTCGGACCTCGACCCGTATGATGCTAAGATGTTTGAGGAGGGCATTACCCACTCGGTGGTTCATGCGCGAGGCCCGAACCGTTTTCTTGAGATCCCTTCGGATATCAATCTCCTTGGGGACACGGGGGATCTGGTGCCGCAGTTCGACATCTATGCTCCTTGGTGATCGGCCTCTCGGTGAAGAGTTGGAGAAGAGGGACCAGGAATTGATGCAAACTATCAAAGCAAGAGTGCGCTCGAGGAGCAGCTTCGTGCAAAGGACGAAGAGATCAAGTTGGGAAAAGGGGTTGCTGTAGAGTGTGAGTATCTTCACGAGAAATTGAGGTCGATGCAGTCGTAGGTGGATTAGAATCTGATCAAGGTCGAGGCACTGAGCGCGGAGTGCATTGGGAAACTGGCCGAGTTGGAAAGCAAGGTTGTCGGGTTGGAGAGCACCGAGAGTGCTTGGTCCGCAGCTTCGGTGAGGCCGGCGGCCCTGGAGAACCCCATCCGCGTCCTTCAGTCAAAGAAAGAATCAGAAAGGGCGACGGCCACACTAATGGAGGCGAGGCTTGAGGAGCGCATCAGCGAAATCGACCGGAAGGCGTCGGTTTTGGGAGATCGGGTCGCAGCTCTGGAGGCTGAAAAAGAGCGACTATTGGCTCAAATTGAATCTTCCTCCGCGTCTGTTCCCCGCCACTTGCACGAGCTTTGGGTTCATGCCGAAGCCCAGCGAGATATATACAAGAGTTTGTGGGAGGCAGGCAATGTGACCGAGGCCGCATATGAAGAAGCACGGGTGAAGGCGCGGGAGGCTTGCGTTAATTGTGGGTATGACACGGCCACGCCAGAAGCTGATGAGGATGCGGATGCTGAAGGAGAATTTCCCGGAGGTGATGGTGAAGACGGCGGCGGTGATGACGCTGAGTAAAGAGATAGTCATCTTGGTCTGTTTTCTGTTTGTTGTTGTTTATTTTTTTATATTCATTGTCAGTTGTCGTTGTTCTTTTCTTCTTCTTTTCTTTTTTATTTTTTACTAGGGACTTATGTAATCTGCGACTGCTTGCGTGGTGAATTTGTATAAAGAAGAATTTTTCGTTGTTATTTTCCTTGTACTTTATCTTTGTTTTTGTTTTTCGTGACCTTGGCGCGAGATAGATTCCTGCACGGCGAGTCCCAGTCTTCTCTTTTTTTTCGATGGCCCTTGGCCTTAGGAATATTTCGAATTTTCTCTCTGGCGATGGTTCGTGGATTTAAGGGAGTGATTTCAAACTTTTGTTGAAATATCAACCCATCGTTGTTCGATCAAGGTCGAATTCTTCTTTTTGGCAAAGGCCCCTGGCCTTAGAGGGTGTTAGTTCGAACTTATCGAAATGTTAACTCGTTGTCGTTTGATCGAGGTCGAACTCTTCTTTTTGGCGAAGGCCCTCGGCCTTAAAGGGTGTTATTTTGAACTTATCGAAACGTTAAACCGTCGACGTACGATCGAGTGCAAACTCTTCTTTTTTGCGAAGGCCCTTGGCCTTAAAGGGTGTTATTTTGAACTTATCGAAATCTTAACCTGTCGTCGTTCGATCAAGGTCGAGCTCTTTTTTTTGGCGAAAGCCCTTGGACTTAAAGGGTGTTATTTCGAACTTATCGAAATGTTAACCCGTTGTCGGTCGATCGAGGTCAAACTCTTCTTTTTGGCGAAGGCCCTTGGCCTTAAAGCGTGTTATTTCGAACTTATCAAAATGTTAGCCCGTCGTCTTTCGATCGAGGTCGAACGCTTCTTTTTGGCGAAGAACCTTGGCCTTAAAGGGTGTTATTTCGAACTTATCGAAATGTTAACCCGTCGTCGTTCGGTCGAGGTCAAACGCTTCTTTTTGGCGAAGGCCATTGGCCTTAAAGGGTGTTATTTTGAACTTATCAAAATGTTAACCCATCGTCGTTCGGTCGAGGTCGAGCTCTTCTTTTTGGCGAATGCCCTTGGCCTTAAAGGGTGTTATTTCGAACTTATCGAAATGTTAACCCGTCGTCGTTCGGCCGAGGTCGAACTCTTCTTTTTGGCGAAGCCCCTTTGCCTTGAAGGGTGTTATTTTGAACTTATCGAAATGTTAACCCGTCGTCGGTCGATCGAGGTCGAACTCTTCTTTTTCGCGAAGGCCTTTGGCCTTAGAGGGTGTTATTTTGAACTTATCAAAATGTTGACCCGTCATTTTCCGATCGAGGTCGAATGCTTCTTTTTGGCGAAGGCCCTTGGCCTTAAAGGGTGTTATTTCGAAATTATCAAAATGTTAACCTGTCATCGTACGGTGGAGGCTGAACTCTTCTTTTTGGCGAAGGCCCTTGGCCTTAAAGGGTGTTATTTCGAACTTATCGAAATGTTAACCCGTCGTCTTTCGATCAAGGTCGAACTCTTCTTTTTGGCAAAGACCCTTGGCCTTAAAGGGTGTTATTTTGAACTTATCGTAATGTTAACCCGTCGTCGTTCGGTCGAGGTCGAACTCTTCTTTTTGGCGAAGGCCTTTGGCCATAAAGGGTGTTATATCGAACTTATCAAAATGTTAACCCGTCGTCAGTTCCAATTTTTGGAGAATCGGGCATCCTCTAGGGGAGTCCAGTTCACTAGATGTTGTTTGCATCGGAGAGTGCAATATCGGAGAGTTCGAAATGTTTCCGTTTCGCTTATGTTCATTTGTGCGCACATTGGAGTTTCCTTGTCTGATTGCTGCCTTTTGGCCCGGAGATATCGTCGGCGCAAGATGTTTCGGTTGCCTTGTAGTAGTTTCCCATTCTCTGATTGAGATGTTTATTTCCTCGCTCGCCCGCGCGACACTTGTGTTCCTGCTTGAGCAAAGAGCAAAAGGTGAGTTAAAATGATACTTTCCTCATCTCCATCCGATGGATCGGTGAATAAGAGTAGGTTTGTAATGTTGCTCGTTTTATTTGGTATTTCGACGGTTGATAGGGCCATTCCTAAATTTGGTGACTGTATTCACCTCTCTTCCTCCTTCTATGCTGCGCCTTAGCCACATTTGGGTAGGGCTTTGGCTTAGCTCTCTTTTTGTTGGGTGATCGTGTTCCTTGTCTTTGATCTGCAAGAAACTAGGAAATTTCACTAAGAAATCCCCACAGATGGCGCTAAATTGTTTGACTCAAAAGATATTGTAACGCTTTTGAATAAATCAATCAAAGAAAATGATGGGGTAAATCTTAGCCAAAGATAATAAATTCCAAATCAATAATCTAACTAGGGAGACAATATATAGGTTGAAATAGGAATGATCAATCTTATTGAAATTTTCCTTTGTCACTCCTATCAATCAATAGGGAGAACATTTTACATATTCTGTTGGAGATTGCTCAGTTCTTCTTCTCACTTAAGAAGATTACAAAGAAGAGAAAAAGTGGAGAGCTGGGAGATTCCCTCGAATTTGCCCGTCCTTCTGCGGGAGGTTTTTAACCTACTATATATAGTCATGGAACCCTTTTGTGTACTTGGTCCGACGCATTTCCATACCTCGTCTGACTCGGTCGTTCTCTGAAGGTTGTTCCTTTTAGCTCCGTCGGAAGTCGTAAGGGCAGGATCTAGAATGGACCATGTCATCTTTCGCTGCCAATCTGAGAGAAATCTGACTACTCACTCCTTGGCCATGCCACTTAGGTTTGGCACAGACGACGGCACTCTTTCGATATTCCTGGACCGTTGCGACTGTTTCGGAATCGAAACATCGTTTGGGCTGAAAAGTTTTTCGTGGTGACATACGTTCCTAGAGAGTTGAAACGTTTCGTATGCCACCGGGTTTGATTGGCCACTCTTGGGTTTCGTGCTTGGAGGGGGAGGGGATTTATTTCTCTTATAAATAGAAGGAATACATCATTTGATTGACACACTTCCTTGCCTTTTGCTTGAAAGATTTTTTGCGAATATACTTTCTTCTTGATACTTTTAATTTTACTTGTTCCCCGTGAGCCGAAAACTTTCATCCCTCCATTTCAAAGCCTTTTTTCTTTGACAAATTAACACAATGGCTGGTAATTCTTCTCGCACTGACCTCCCTATCCCAATTCTGGTGCCGGAAAACGATGCTCAGGCCATCGGAGGAGAAGAAGTGGTGGAAGATGAGGAGGTCCCGTCGGTAGCCGAGATTTTGCCTCGTCCTGGAAAAGCATGGACTGACTTCAGCAGTCGCGCAGGGGAAGAGACGGAACCTGTCCCCTCGGTCATCAAGGAGGAGGAAATTGCGGATTTGAAAGCCAAGTGGGGAATTCCTGGCTATGTTGAAATGCAGCCGGCGGTAGGGGACGACATAGTCCGTTTTGATCGCCCCGAGTACTGTGTGTTCTACGCCTACCCCTTCCTTATTGGGTACACGCTTCCTCTCCCTCTCCTGGTGGTGGATTTATGTCTTTTTTACGAGGTGTGCCCCGCTCAACTTTCGTCGTACCTGTATAAACTGTTCCTTATGTTTCTCAAGTTCGCGGAGCTCGCCGGTCGTGAGGTTACTTTGGGGCACATGCTCAATATCTTCTCCCCTCATCTTATTCGGGACACAATGGTCCATATGCGCCATCGAGGGTCGAAGAGTCTGGTGGTCAAGATGGACAACAGGGCTAACAGTCACTCTTACGAGAATTATTTCTATGTGCGGACAGAGCACCTTGTGGCGGATCCGACGGGGCTGCCTGAGAAGTGGAACTTTGCGCGTAAGTTTCTCCTCTTTTATTGTTAGTCCGGGAAGGGCCCGACCGCTTTCTATTACAGTATTAAACTTTGATATGTTTCTGCAGCTGCGAAATTGCCCTTTCCACCTATTGAAGGTATTCGCGAGTAGGTGAGTGTTATCCTTCCTCATACGGCGGGGGTTCGCACGTGGTCGGCCTTTTATGACAAATACGGACGCAAGCCTCTTATTGGTGAGATGTCGTTTCTGCTTGTCATTTCCCCTTTCTTTTCACTTAGTTTCTTATGTGGTGTTGGCTGATGTTAGGGAGAGTGCGGAGATGGGGGACCCTCCATTAGCTTTTCTGCAGCCGTCATCGTCTACTCGCCCTACTACAATGTTTACTGCTCGACCTTCATCAAGGGTTGCTTCAGTCGAATCTGCGGCCGTGGTTATTCCTACGGAGGTCATATCCCAGACTGAGGCTCCGTCCCGTGTCGCTCGTTTGACGGTTGAATCTCCCCATGCTGAGTAAGAAGAGGGGTCATCCAAAAGTCGGTGAGTGGAGTTCGAGACAGCACCCCCAACTGTGATTCATCTGGACGACTCTCCTTCGACGAGATCTGGGGTGGTGGTTGATACGGCTCCACTCGTAAAGACGGAGCCAGCCATCGCATCTGCTTAATCGGAGATTCCTGCCATTGTCGTTGATCAGCAACCTGCCACGACGGAGGGTTAGATTTCTGGGGCCGCCGTTGTGGTTTTGGACGTACCCTCGTCCTCCGTACCTGGTCGTGCTTCCTCCTCGGTTGCTAAAAGAGGAATGGGCGTTGTGGTCGACGACTACGAATCCGAGTTGGACCTCGACCGTGATGATGTTAGGATGTTTGAGGAGGGCATTACCCACTCGGTGGTTTATGCGGGAGGCCCAACCCGTTTTCTTGAGATCCCTTCAGATGTCAATCTCCTGGGGGACACGAGGATCTGGTGCCACAGTTAGACATTTTGTGCTCCGCGGCCGAGAATGCGGCTCTTCGGAACGTTCCTGATACTGACTTGATGGACGAGGTGGCCGCTATGGGCTTAAGAGTACGTTACATTACTTCTTTTGCTTTTCTCTCATTTTTCTTGATGATAGGGTTCTAACCCGTCTTCTCATTTTTCAGACGTATATGGTGGAGGTGGAGAGTATTTGCACGGCCAACATTCGGGCCAAGATTTTATTGAAGATGTTGGAGAAGTATCGACTCTATGGCAACAAGTGTCTTGAGATGCATAAGCGGCTGAAGGCGAACCTTGGTGATCGGCCTCTCGGTGAGGAGTTGGAGAAGAGGGACCAGGAATTGATACAAGCTATTCGCAGCAAGAGTGCGCTCGAAGAGCAGCTTTGTGCAAAGGACGAAGAGCTCGAGTTAGGCAAAGGGGTTGCTGCAGAGTGTGAGTATCTTCAAGAGAAATTGAGGTTGATGCAGTCGGAGATGGATCAGAATCCGATGAAGGTCGAGGCATTGAGCGCGGAGTGGATGGGGAAATTGGCTGAGTTGGAAAGTAAGGTTGCCGGGTTGGAGAGCATCGAGAGTGCTTGGTCCGCAGCTTCGGCGAGGGGCCCTGGAGAATACCATCCGCGTTCTTCAGTCTGAGCAGGAATTGGAAAGGGCGACGGCCACACTAATGGAGGCGAGGCTTGAGGAGCGCATCTGTGGAATCGACCGGGAGGCATCGGTTTTGGGAGATCGGGTCGCAACTCTAGAGGCCGAAAAGGAGCGACTGTTGGCTCAAATTGAATCTTCCTCCGCCGATATTCCCCGCCACTTGCACGAGCTTTGGGTTCATGCCGAAGCCCAACGGGATATATACAAGAGTTTGTGGGAGGTGGGCAATGTGACCGAAGCCGCATATGAAGAAGCGCGGGTGAAGGTGCAGGAGGCTCGCGTCAATTGTCGGTATGACGCGGCGACGCCAGAAGCTGATAAGGATGCGGACGGCGAAGGAGAATTTCCCGGAAGTGATGGTGAAGAGGGCGGGGGTGATGACCCCGAGTAAAGAGATAGTCATCTTGGTTTGTTTTCTGTTTGTTGTTTTTTTTTATATTCGTTGTCAGTTGTCGTTGTTCTTTTCTTTTTATTGTTAACCCATCGCCATTCGATCGAGGTCGAACTCTTCTTTTTGGCGAAGGCCCTTGGCCTTAAAGGGTGTTATTTCGAACTTATCAAAATGTTGACTCGTCGTCGTTCGGTCGAGGTCGAACTCTTCATTTTGGCGAAGGCCTTTGGCCTTAAAGGGTGTTATTTCAAACTTATCGAAATGTTAACCCGTCTTCGGTCGATGGAGGTCGAACTCTTCTTTTTGGTGAAGGCCTTTGGCCTTAAAGGGTGTTATTTCAAACTTATCAAAATGTTAACCCGTCGTCAGTCCCAGTTTTTGGAGAATCGGCCATCCTCTAGGGGAGTCCAATTCGCTAGATATTGTTTGCATCGGAAAGTATAATATCGGAGAGTTCGAAACGTTGTTGTTTCGCTTATGTTCGTTTTGTGCGCACATTGGAGTTTCCTTGTCTGATTCCTGTCTTTCGGCCCGGAGATATCGTCGGCAGGCGATGTTTCGGTTGCTTTGTAGTAGTTTCCCATTCTTTGATTGAGATATTTCTTTGCTCGCTCGCCCGCACAGCACTTGTGTTCCTGCTTGAGCAGAGAGCAGAAGGTGAGTTAAAATGATACTTTACTCATCTCCATCCGATGGATCGGTGAATGAGAGTAGGTTTGTAATGTTGTTTGTTTTATCTGGTATTTTGACAGTTGATGGGGCCATTCCTAAATTTGGTGACTGTATTCAGCTCTTTTCCTCCTCCTATGTTGCGCCTTGGCCACGTTTGGGTAGGGCTTTGCCTTAGCGCTCTTTTTGGTGGGTGATCGTGTTCCCTGTCTTTGATCTGCATGAAACTAGGAAATTTCACTAAGAGATCCCCACAGACGGCGCCAAATTGTTTGACTCAAATGATATTGTAACCTTTTTGAATAAATCAGTCAAAGAAAATGATGGGGTAAATCTTAGCCAAACATAATAAATTTCAGATCAATAATCTAATTGGGGACACAATATATAGGTTGAAATAGGAATGATCAATCTTATTGAAATTTTCCTTTGTCACTCCTATCAATCAATGGAGGAGAACATTTTACATATTGTGTTGGGGATTGCTCAGTTCTTCTTCTCACTTAAGAAGATTACAAAGAAGAGAAAAAGTGGAGAGCTGGAGAGGGTCCCCCGAATCTGCCCCTCCCTCTGCGGGAGGTTTTTACCCTACTATATATAGTCATGGACCCCTTTCTGTGTACTTGATCCGACGCCTTTCCATACCTCGTCTACCTCAATCGTTCTCTTAAGGTTGTTCCTTCTGGCTTCGACGGAAGTCGTGAGGGCAGGATATGGAATGGACCATGTCGTCTTTCGCTGCCTTGCCATTTGAATGAAACGTTGGTCAGCTTGACCGTGGTGGTCAGATTTTGACCAATACACACACTAGTTCTGATTCACATTGCGTGAAACTGCGCAAGTGTTGAAGACTTTCTGGAGTTCATATTATAGATAAAAGAGTTCAAGAAAATTATGGAGAAATTTCAGGTGGACATTAATAAGAGGAGGCACCTTTTTCACTAGGTAACGTCGTTCTTTATTTGGATAGACCATATGCGGATTGTTTTTTTTTTTCTTTTGCTTATATCGATTCTTTGCGAATACCACATGATTATCTCGAATTTCAACAAGCGAATAAAAAGAAAATATAAGAATGACATGTCTAAGATTTATACTTCATATACTTAAAAAAAAAATTCATCATACCTACAACATATAACTTTTAAATAGAAGGGTATCAATTAAGCCCCTTTCCCAATAGGTAGCCCCAGCCCCCGATCTGCAGGTGCCTACTATCTCCTACTGACACATATATTGAATAACTCCTTTCATTAGAGTTTAAATAAATCAATGCGAAAAAATCACCTAACATAAACCTAATGTCCCATACTTTTCTTTCTTAATTGTTTCTCTTTTTAAAATTTTGTTTTTAGTATCGAACCCATTAATTAATGGATTGGCTCCATTCCGATCTACTATGTCTTGGCTGGTTGTTGAGCTACAAAATGATTGAATGAAATGCAACAAGTTTGCTGAGAAGTTGGTTAACAATCTTTTCGACACCATGAAAGCTTTTCAACGGGTACCGTTGACAGAAGTGGCATCAGTTTAGGTTTTTCTGTTATTTGTTTACGACATGAATGGTATCAAATAATTTGACGTAAATATGAACTCACAAAAATTGATTGGGATTCATATTTTACTGTAATGATCAAATTCCGTCGTTTTGTTTTTCAAGTCTTCCAGGATGCCAGTTGATTGCATAGGATCGATCTGCAATCAATTTTATCAAAGTAGCGCTTGATATACGCCCCCC